>NC_134359.1:6124583-6294988 GCF_048569485.1 Anomaloglossus baeobatrachus | reverse complement strand
ACTGTCACCTCCCCCCCGACACCACACTATTACCTCCCACAAAACCGCCCCCATACTGTCACCTCCCCCCCCCGACACCACACTATTACCTCCCTCCAATCCGCCCCCATACTGTCACCTCCCCCCCGACTATCACCTCCCACCAATCCGCTGCATGCGCATCCATACTGTCACCTCCCCACAACACCACACTATCACCTCCCTCCTCCCCCGACTATCACATCCCACCAATCCGCCACATCCGCACGCATGCCGTCACCTCCCCCGACCCCACATTATCACCTCCCACCACATCTGCACCCACACGGTCACCTCCCCCCAACCCCACACTATTACCTCCCACCAATCCGCCACATCCACACCCATGCTGTCACATCCCACCAATCCGCCACATCCGCACCCATGCGGTCACCTCCCACCAATCCGCCACATCCGCACCCATGCGGTCACCTCCCACCAATCCGCCACATCTGCATCCATACTGTCACCTCCCCCCCGACACCACACTATCACCTCCCACCAATCCGCCCCCATACTGTCACCTCCCTCGACTATCACTTCCCACCAATCCACCGCATCCATACTGTCACCTCCCCATGACACCCCACTATCACCTCCCACCAATCCACCACATCCGCACCCATGCAGTCACCTCCCCCCCGACACCACATTATCACCTCCCACCACATCTGCACCTACGCGGTCACCTCCCCCCAACCCCACACTATTACCTCTCACCAATCCGCCACATCCACACCCATGCTGTCACCTCCCACCAATCCGCCACATCTGCACCCATGCTGTCACCTTCCCCCCGACCCCACACTATCAATCAGGCCAGCTAAGTACATGCGTTACCATGTAGTCTGATGCCCATACATTATAGAGTCCTTGTGCCATTACCCAATACTAGTGCTGCTGCCTGATTGATGTACCTGAGATTTACAAACTACACAACAAAGAACAAGAAACATCAGACAAGTCTCCATTTCTGCCGATGGGACCAACCCAGAATATTTAGTCGCCCTCAGTGCACAATCCTCTGTACCATCACAGGATCGATACAATGGGTCAGTGTCGGGGACGAGGTCCACATTTCCCATAGTTCAGTGAATTTCTCCGGGCATCCCCTATTGTGGTATACAGTCCGCTCATAGGGAAGCATTGCATTTATCATCCGTGCTCGCACCGTAGGGGGACGCTGCCCATGCACCGTATGGCTATGAGCTCTCTGGCCATAAACCGAGATTCACGTAAGAAGATTTTGTGGTGGAGTGACCACATCCCTCCCTCCAAAACTCTGAATAAACAGAAGCGGGACGAGGGGTACAGGGTAGAGGGCTAGGGAGCACAGGACTGAGACAACCTCTCTCCCAAATCATATGGATAAAATCAGAGTCCTCTCCATGGCACCGTATGTAATTAGGGGTTGCTCGATGCCGCATTCTATATAGTGTGAGTGTGGTAAATACGCCTGTGCACTAGGTACAGTTGGATCATTGTGTTGGTAATGGGGGGGGGGGGGGCGAGACCTTAGTTGGGGACTCCAGAATGTCTTCCTCTTGCATATTCGGGACTGGTATTTGCCATTTCCCCGACTGTCAGTGGCTGAGATTCATTCCCTACAGATCAGTATACAGAGATCAATCCTTTAAGCCCCTGTGGCCGCAGAATCCCCATCAGAGGGAGTGAGGACATTATCGTGGCCCCGCACCTCTTCTGCATAGGACGCTGAAGTGACCCCCGCGACGCGGAATCTGGACAGAGTTTGGTCAAAAGATAACAAAATGTTCTGCTCAAAAATATCTGAGAGCAAAGACCGCGGTGTGAGCCAGGGCTGTGGAGTCGGCCAAACCTTCGAGTCAGACTCCTCAATTTCCCTTGCACCGACTCCCACATCTATTGCTTCTAGTTAAGTGAAGAATGTATTGTACAATGTGACCATCAGACATTAATCATTGTTATGATGCAATAATCAAGATATTTAGATAGAACATAAAATATATTTATTGGATACAACTTTACAACCCAAAACTGTAATAAATTGTAAATGTCATACAATATGTAATATACGGCAGATTACATATATATCTTGTGTGTGCGTATATATATATATATATACTATATATATATATATATATATATATATATTATATATATATATATATATATATATATATAAAAATTACATAGTGTATAACATATTTACAATTTATTAAACTTCTTGGTGTTCTAAAGTTGTATCCAAAAAATATATTTTGTACTATCTACCGTATTTTTCGGAGCATAAGACGCACTTTTTCCCCCCCAAATGTTGGGGGAAAGTTGGGGGTGCGTCTTATGGTCTGACTATAGGGCTGCGGCCGGGAATCAGGGTGCTGCGGGTCATCGGGGCACAAGCAGGCACCAGCAGCGCCTGCCGTGACCACGTGGGCCCGCTCATTACATATGCACTCCCATCCCCCGCCCATTTCTCAGCGCAGAAGCCGGCGCTGCCAGGTGGGCGGGGTGACGAGCGGGGACGCCACGCATAGCAAAGAGCCGGTCCGCATGATCACGCCTGGCAATTACAGCCTGGAGTGATCATGTGCGGCTGTATTCACGGCCCCCCGCGCGTCGTCGTCATCATCAGCGCGGGGTGCAGTGAATCAGTACACTCACCCGTCCCCGTGTGTGGAGCCGTCCCCCTGCAGCACGCGATGTCTTCCTGTCTGTGCCGGTCAGCTGATCTGTGCTGGTCAGCTGATCGGCACAGACAGGAAGACATCGCGGTGCTGCAGGGGAACGGCTCCACACACACAGGTCAGCGTGCCAGAGAGGAAGATATGATCGGTGCTGCAGGGGGACGGCTCCACACACACAGGTCAGCGTGCCAGAGAGGAAGATGATCGGTGCTGCAGGGAGTGAGGAAAAGGTGAGTATACACGTTTATTTTTTTTATCTGTGCTATAGGATACAGGCCATATACCAGGATGGTATATGAGCACGATGGGGGCATATAGCAGGATGGGAGTATATGAGCAGGATGGATGGGGGGTATATGAAAAGGATGGGGGTATATGAGCAGGATGGATGGGGGAATATGAGCAGGATGGATGGGGGAATATGAGCAGGATGGATGGGGGAATATGAGCAGGATGGATGGGGGAATATGAGCAGGATGGATGGGGGAATATGAGCAGGATGGATGGGGGGGTATATCAATAGGATGGGGGTATATGAACAGGATGGGGTATATGAACAGGATGGGGGTATATGAGCAGGATGGATGGGGGGTATATGAGCAGGATGGATGGGGGGGTATATCAATAGGATGGGGGTATATGAACAGGATGGGGTATATGAACAGGATGGGGGTATATGAGCAGGATGGATGGGGGGTATATGAGCAGGATGGGGGAATATGAGCAGGATGGATGGGGGAATATGAGCAGGATGGATGGGGAATATGAGCAGGATGGATGGGGAAATATGAGCAGGATGGATGGGGGAATATGAGCAGGATGGATGGGGAATATGAGCAGGATGGATGGGGAAATATGAGCAGGATGGATGGGGGAATATGAGCAGGATGGATGGGGGAATATGAGCAGGATGGATGGGGGAATATGAGCAGGATGGATGGGGGAATATGAGCAGGATGGATGGGGAAATATGAGCAGGATGGATGGGGGAATATGAGCAGGATGGATGGGGGAATATGAGCAGGATGGATGGGGAAATATGAGCAGGATGGATGGGGAAATATGAGCAGGATGGATGGGGAAATATGAGCAGGATGGATGGGGAAATATGAGCAGGATGGATGGGGAAATATGAGCAGGATGGATGGGGAAATATGAGCAGGATGGATGGGGGAATATGAGCAGGATGGATGGGGGGGTATATCAATAGGATGGGGGTATATGAACAGGATGGGGTATATGAACAGGATGGGGGAATATGAGCAGGAAGGATGGGGGAATATGAGCAGGATGGATGGGGGAATATGAGCAGGATGGATGGGGGAATATGAGCAGGATGGATGGGGGAATATGAGCAGGATGGATGGGGGAATATGGATGGGGGAATATGAGCAGGATGGATGGGGAAATATGAGCAGGATGGATGGGGGAATATGAGCAGGATGGATGGGGGAATATGAGCAGGATGGATGGGGAAATATGAGCAGGATGGATGGGGAAATATGAGCAGGATGGATGGGGGGGGTATATCAATAGGATGGGGGTATATGAACAGGATGGGGTATATGAACAGGATGGGGGAATATGAGCAGGAAGGATGGGGGAATATGAGCAGGATGGATGGGGGAATATGAGCAGGATGGATGGGGGGAATATGAGCAGGATGGATGGGGAATATGAGCAGGATGGATGGGGGAATATGGATGGGGGAATATGAGCAGGATGGATGGGGAAATATGAGCAGGATGGATGGGGGAATATGAGCAGGATGGATGGGGGAATATGAGCAGGATGGATGGGGAAATATGAGCAGGATGGATGGGGAAATATGAGCAGGATGGATGGGGAAATATGAGCAGGATGGATGGGGAAATATGAGCAGGATGGATGGGGAAATATGAGCAGGATGGATGGGGAAATATGAGCAGGATGGATGGGGAAATATGAGCAGGATGGATGGGGAAATATGAGCAGGATGGATGGGGGAATATGAGCAGGATGGATGGGGGGGTATATCAATAGGATGGGGGTATATGAACAGGATGGGGTATATGAACAGGATGGGGGTATATGAGCAGGATGGATGGGGGGTATATGAAAAGGATGGGGGTATATGAACAGGATGGGAGTATATGAGCAGGATGGATGGGGGGTATATGAAAAGGATGGGGGTATATGAACAGGATGGGAGTATATGAGCAGGATGGATGGGGGGTATATGAACAGGATGGGGGTATATGAGCAAGGATGGATGGGGGAATATGAGCAGGATGGATGGGGGAATATGAGCAGGATGGATGGGGGAATATGAGCAGGATGGATGGGGGAATATGAACAGGAATGGGGGTATATGAGCAGGATGGATGGGGGGTATATGAGCAGGATGGATTGGGGGAATATGAGCAGGATGGATGGGGGGTATATGAGCAGGATGGATGGGGGAATATGAGCAGGATGGATGGGGAATATGAGCAGGATGGATGGGGGAATATGAGCAGGATGGATGGGGGAATATGAGCAGGATGGATGGGGGAATATGAGCAGGATGGATGGGGGAATATGAGCAGGATGGATGGGGGAATATGAGCAGGATGGATGGGGGAATATGAGCAGGATGGATGGGGGAATATGAGCAGGATGGATGGGGAATATGAGCAGGATGGATGGGGGAATATGAGCAGGATGGATGGGGGAATATGAGCAGGATGGATGGGGGAATATGAGCAGGAAGGATGGGGGAATATGAGCAGGATGGATGGGGGGAATATGAGCAGGATGGATGGGGGAATATGAGCAGGATGAATGGGGGGGTATATCAATAGGATGGGGGTATATGAACAGGATGGGGTATATGAACAGGATGGGGTATATGAGCAGGATGGATGGGGGGTATATGAAAAGGATGGGGGTATATGAACAGGATGGGGGTATATGAACAGGATGGGAGTATATGAGCAGGATGGATGGGGGGTATATGAACAGGATGGGGGTATATGAGCAGGATGGATGGGGGGAATATGAGCAGGATGGATGGGGGAATATGAGCAGGATGGATGGGGGAATATGAGCAGGATGGATGGGGGAATATGAGCAGGATGAATGGGGGGGTATATCAATAGGATGGGGGTATATGAACAGGATGGGGTATATGAACAGGATGGGGGAATATGAGCAGAATGGGGGGAATATGAGCAGGATGGGGGTTTATAGCAGGATCATTTACAAGGCAGGAGGATCATTACCAGGATGGGGTACCTTAGTAGAGAATTTGGGGACATTACCCCCATAACAGTGTCAGCAGCAGATCCTTGCCCCATAACAGTGTGTCATGACCACTTTTTTTTGCTTAAAGTTTTATTTTCCTATTTTCCTCCTCTAAAAACCAGGGTGCGTCTTATAGTCCGAAAAATACGGTAAATGTCTTATTATATCATAAAATTGATTAAATGTCTGATGTTCACATTGTCCTACAAGACATTTTTCAGTTAAATATAAGCAATATACTAAATCTAGTATGTTTTTGTTGAAAACTGTTTTTTGCCACTTACATAGTGTATTACATGGTGTTATATATATAGTGTGTGTGTGTGTGTGTGTGTGTGTGTGTGTGTGTGTGTGTGTGTGTGTGTGTGTGTGTGTAATATATATATTTAATTATTACACACACAATATATAACACTATGTAATACACTATGTAAGTCACAAAGAACAGTTTTCAACAAAAACCTAGTAAATAACATTTGTGCAGTCTCTGAATTTGTTGGTAGGAAATAGAATTGCCTCCATCAGATCGTCCTTCGCAGATGACCTCGGATCTGACCTAATAATGTTAAGGCCGGAGAACGACCTCTCTACAGTGACTGGGGCTGGAGCAAAACCGTAACCACATGGGAACATCTCTAACAATCTCCGGGTATAAAGGAATGGCCTCATGCACAGGCAGTTTTGATGAACAGTTGAATTTTTCTATTTCTTTGAGAGGAAGTGAAAAATATTACTGAAATCTGGTCAATCTGCTGCTATAGGAGACGCGGTGACATCTGGCCAATCTGCCGCTATAGGAGACGCAGTGACATCTGGCCAATCTGCCGCTATAGGAGACGCAGTGACATCTGGCCAATCTGCTGCTATAGGAGACGCAGTGACATCTGGCCAATCTGCTGCTATAGGAGACGCAGTGACATCTGGCCAATCTGCTGCTATAGGAGACGCAGTGACATCTGGCCAATCTGCCGCTATAGGAGACGCAGTGACATCTGGCCAATCTGCCGCTATAGGAGACGCAGTGACATCTGGACAATCTGCCGCTATAGGAGACGCAGTGACATCTGGACAATCTGCTGCTATAGGAGACGCAGTGACATCTGGCCAATCTGCCGCTATAGGAGACGCAGTGACATCTGGCCAATCTGCCGCTATAGGAGACGCAGTGACATCTGGCCAATCTGCTGCTATAGGAGACTGAGTGACATCTGGCCAATCTGCTGCTATAGGAGACTGAGTGACATCTGGCCAATCTGCTGCTATAGGAGACGCAGTGACATCTGGCCAATCTGCCGCTATAGGAGACGCAGTGACATCTGGCCAATCTGCCGCTATAGGAGACGCAGTGACATCTGGCCAATCTGCTGCTATAGGAGACGCAGTGACATCTGGCCAATCTGCCGCTATAGGAGACGCAGTGACATCTGGCCAATCTGCCGCTATAGGAGACGCAGTGACATCTGGACAATCTGCCGCTATAGGAGACGCAGTGACATCTGGACAATCTGCTGCTATAGGAGACGCAGTGACATCTGGACAATCTGCCGCTATAGGAGACGCAGTGACATCTGGCCAATCTGCCGCTATAGGAGACGCAGTGACATCTGGCCAATCTGCTGCTATAGGAGACTGAGTGACATCTGGCCAATCTGCTGCTATAGGAGACTGAGTGACATCTGGCCAATCTGCTGCTATAGGAGACGCAGTGACATCTGGACAATCTGCCGCTATAGGAGACGCAGTGACATCTGGACAATCTGCCGCTATAGGAGACGCAGTGACATCTGGACAATCTGCTGCTATAGGAGACGCAGTGACATCTGGCCAATCTGCTGCTATAGGAGACGCAGTGACATCTGGTCAATCTGCCGCTATAGGAGACGCGGTGACATCTGGCCAATCTGCCGCTATAGGAGACGCAGTGACATCTGGCCAATCTGCCGCTATAGGAGACGCAGTGACATCTGGCCAATCTGCCGCTATAGGAGACGCAGTGACATCTGGCCAATCTGCCGCTATAGGAGACGCAGTGACATCTGGACAATCTGCCGCTATAGGAGACGCAGTGACATCTGGACAATCTGCTGCTATAGGAGACGCAGTGACATCTGGACAATCTGCCGCTATAGGAGACGCAGTGACATCTGGCCAATCTGCCGCTATAGGAGACGCAGTGACATCTGGCCAATCTGCTGCTATAGGAGACTGAGTGACATCTGGCCAATCTGCTGCTATAGGAGACTGAGTGACATCTGGCCAATCTGCCGCTATAGGAGACGCAGTGACATCTGGACAATCTGCCGCTATAGGAGACGCAGTGACATCTGGACAATCTGCCGCTATAGGAGACGCAGTGACATCTGGACAATCTGCTGCTATAGGAGACGCAGTGACATCTGGCCAATCTGCTGCTATAGGAGACGCAGTGACATCTGGTCAATCTGCCGCTATAGGAGACGGAGTAACATCTGGCCAATCTGCTGCTATAGGAGACGCAGTGACATCTGGCCAATCTGCTGCTATAGGAGACGCAGTGACATCTGGCCAATCTGCTGCTATAGGAGACGCAGTGACATCTGGCCAATCTGCTGCTATAGGAGACGCAGTGACATCTGGACAATCTGCTGCTATAGGAGACGCAGTGACATCTGGCCAATCTGCTGCTATAGGAGACGCAGTGACATCTGGCCAATCTGCTGTTGTAGGAGACGGAGTGAAATCTTTTTCCTTGCGGCAACGCTTTGCCTGTTCCATGTCATCCAAATACTTGTCAAAGTTAAACTCCTCATCTGATGAGGATGAAGATACGGCAGCAGTAGCACTGTCAGGCCCCAACTCCTCTTCCGCCTGGCAGTCCTGTAGCTGCTCATCCTAACTGCTACCTCACGCAGAGCTTCTTTTCCTTTAGTAAGCTGTTGATCATCAAGCAGTATATGATGACTTGGCTGCACATAAACAGCTGCCAGAAGAATTTTATTTTCCAATAGCTGTGTCTCTCCGTTTCATTGAAGCAGAAATGCCATCTGCGATTAAACCTCATCTTTGGGACAGGCAAAATAGCAAGTTCTTCTAATCCCTTATTAAAATGCCAGAAGTTGAATCCTCAGCTTGTAATTTTTTAGTCACGGTAAATGGGTGATTAAGCAATTCCTTCAATTAAGCCACCTGTGTCCATTGACCTTCATTTAAGGTTATTTGAGGGTTCTCCATATCTATAAGAAACGATTTTAGTTCAAGCAATCGGTCATTAAATAAGTGCTGCCTCACCGAGTGGCTTAATCAACAATTGCCCCTTTCCCAGCACGTCTCTTCAAGATGGAATCAATTTTAGGGGTTCTGGCGGCAATAACCAACTTCCTCACTTTTCCAATTAGATTTCCAGCATGTCCGCCCAGTTTCACACAATAGTCTTTTCGCCGGTTTGGCGGATGCAGCGCACGCCAGTACAGTGGAATACAGTACAATGGAAGCACCAAAACTTCTGGGTCACATGCTCCGGTCACATGAAAGCATGTGACCATCGTTTGTCGCGCTGCCACTGTACTGTATACACTGTAATGGAGTGCGCCGCATCTGCCAAACCGGCAAAAAGCCGGATGTGTGAAACCGGGGTCCCTCTTGCAGACTATCTCTTATTGCCAGCTGCAGCGTGTGCACAACACAGCGCATGTGATGAATATGAAAGTGTTTTGAAGCAGCTTCAACAAGATCATCTAATCCCAAAGTATCATTTTGCTGTTCTTCTGCTGTAATATCTGTGTGTTCCTCAGTTACATGAGCAGCGCTGTGGCTCCATCTCACACACACTGAATGCTACATTCTCTTCTAGCTGCTGTTCATTCCTCTCATTCATCAGTGTAATTGTACTTATGTGTGAAGCATTGTCCGTTACAATAGCAAGAACCGGTTCTTTTTTGCGTTCCTAATCTTGCAGAACTTTTTCCACTAAGGCCTGGAGAAACTGGCCGCTGTGATTAGCTTTACTATCTGTTACTGCTAGTGTCTTACTAACAATTTCTTTCTTGTCACAAACATATTGAGCATTGATGGCAAAATAATGCAGTGACTCTGGAAATAATGCAGTGAAATGCGGTGACTCTGGAAATAATGCAGTGAAATGCGGTGACTCTGGAAATAATGCAGTGAAATGCGGTGACTCTGGAAATAATGCAGTGAAATGCGGTGACTCCCGGCATCCAGCAAAGGCAATGGGTGACAAGACAGGACATTCAGACACCGCGTGTTGCGAGGATCCGCACAGAATGAGCCGTCAGTTTGTGGTGTTTTTCTAATCTGCTTTTGCTATTGAGCATTATATATTTATGAGCTCAGAAGCCTTTCAGATGATGCGGTTTTATAAAAAGCTGATCTGCTTTTGCAGCTGAAAAACGTATCCTCAAAAACCGCAGCAAAAACGCTGAGTGTGAATGCAGCCTTAGATCAGGAATAGAACAGCCATTTATAGGACATTTCATAAGTTTCCCAAATTCCTATGAAAAAATATTCAGCACATTCTGCATTGCACTACAATTCATTATATATTTTAGGAGTCGGTGCATTTTATACCGACTCCACCAAAATGAGCTCCGACTCCACAGCCCTGTTGTGAGCTCCAAAATGTAGAAGACGGGTGATTCGGCAAGGTGGGAACGTGCGCATTGTGCCAGAAGGGCATTTCAGCAATAGTGTCTGAAAAACGCACGATCGTCTTGTCTCCAGACTTGTGTCAGTCGCAGAAGCGGTAACATTTTGGGCAAGCCTATTTTATCTGTCTCTAGAAACCTGAGCAAACACTCTGCCCCGCCGGCTGCGCCCAGACCACCATATCTGGTTTCCCCCTACCCCACACGTCACATCTGAAACCCCCGACACGTCACCTCTGCCGGCACATCCCCTGACACGCAACGTCTGACCCCTCCACTATCACCTCCCCCTTGACCCTATGCTGTTAAATTCACTCCTCAAACCCGTCACGTCCGTGCCCCCCAGCACTCACTCCTCTATGCTGCCGTCGTACACGATCTTCATCCGCAGCCGTTCGTCCGCTTCTCTCCTGAACACACGACTCGTCTTCTGATGAACCTTGTACACGACCTGGAAACAGAGCAAAGCCGACATTCAGTGCTGGTGTCCGAGGACGTTATCAGGGGGTCTGGGTGGCCTGAGGATGGTATCAGGGTGTCTGGGTGGCCTGAGGATGGTATCAGGGGGTCTGGGCGGCTCGAGGACGGGTACTGAGGGAAGGCCGGGCAGCCCGAGGACGGTATCAGGGGGTCTGGGCAGCCTGAGGACGGGTACTGAGGGAAGGCCGGGCAGCCCGAGGACGGTATCAGGGGGTCTGGGCGGCTCGAGGACGGGTACTGAGGGAAGGCCGGGCAGCCCGAGGACGGTATCAGGGGGTCTGGGCGGCTCGAGGACGGGTACTGAGGGAAGGCCAAGCAAGCCCGAGGACGGTATCAGGGGGTCTGGGCAGCCTGAGGACGGGTACTGAGGGAAGGCCGGGCGGCCTAACGACGGTCATCAGGGAACCCGTGTGTTCAGTGTTGGGGGGGGGGGGGCGCCCTGAGTGCTCGGTGTTGGGGAGGGGCGCCCTGAGTGCTCGGTGTTGGGGAGGGGCGCCCTGTGTGGTAGATGATGGAGGGGCCGTGTGCTCGGCAGGTAAGGCAAATTTATGACTCGGACTCCTCAACTTCCCTGATTCCGACTCCCGCACACATGACTGATGATAAGTTCCCTGTAGTAAATGGTGACATCTCTCCTTACATCCTGGAGATGAGGTGCAGCACAGATTCATCTCCACTAAAAGCCGAAATCCTCAGATCAGGAACAGAACAGACATTTATAGGACGTTTCACAACTTCCCCAAATTCTTATAAAAAAATATTCATCACATTCTGCACTGAACGCTGGAGCCGATTTATTGTATACAGTTGAATCCAGACGTTTCCCCTCCGCTCTCTCTATACAGACACATCTGCAAGTTTTTCCCCTCCGCTCTCTCTATACAGACACATCTGCAGGTTTTCCCCCTCCGCTCTCTCTATACAGACACATCTGCAGGTTTTTCCCCTCCGCTCTCTCTATACAGACACATCTGCAGGTTTTTCCCCTCCGCTCTCTCTATACAGACACATCTGCAGGTTTTCCCCCTCCGCTCTCTCTATACAGACACATCTGCAGGTTTTTCCCCTCCGCTCTCTCTATACAGACACATCTGCAGGTTTTTCCCCTCCGCTCTCTCTATACAGACACATCTGCAAGTTTTTCCCCTCCGCTCTCTCTATACAGACACATCTGCAGGTTTTCCCCCTCCGCTCTCTCTATACAGACACATCTGCAGGTTTTTCCCCTCCGCTCTCTCTATACAGACACATCTGCAGGTTTTTCCCCTCCGCTCTCTCTATACAGACACATCTGCAGGTTTTCCCCCTCCGCTCTCTCTATACAGACACATCTGCAGGTTTTCCCCCTCCGCTCTCTCTATACAGACACATCTGCAGGTTTTTCCCCTCCGCTCTCTCTATACAGACACATCTGCAGGTTTTTCCCCTCCGCTCTCTCTATACAGACACATCTGCAAGTTTTTCCCCTCCGCTCTCTCTATACAGACACATCTGCAGGTTTTCCCCCTCCGCTCTCTCTATACAGACACATCTGCAGGTTTTTCCCCTCCGCTCTCTCTATACAGACACATCTGCAGGTTTTTCCCCTCCGCTCTCTCTATACAGACACATCTGCAGGTTTTTCTCCTCCGCTCTCTCTATACAGACACATCTGCAGGTTTTTCTCCTGTTACTATTTGCCAAATTCCAGAATAGAGAAAAATGCCTGAAAATATTCTTTTACTTTCAACAGTCAGAAGTTTCCATACACTAAGAGTCCTGTGCCATTAAACACTATGCGACAGCCCATATGATGATGTCATGTCTTTGGGAGCTTCTGATTGGTTTATTGGCCACATCTGAGTTAATTACAGACACACCTGTGGATGTAGTGTAATGCACCTGAAACACACGGTTTCTTTGTGCAGCATCATTGAAAAGTCAAAAGAAATCAGCCAAGATCTCAGGAGGAGAATTGTGGACTTGCAAAAGTCTGCTTCATCCTTGGCTGCAATTTCCAGACACCTGACGATGCCTCATTAATCTGTACAAACAATTATATGCAAGTACACACAAGATGGGAATGTCCGGCCATCATAAAGCTCAGGAAGGAGACGGGTTCTGTGCACCAGAGATGAATGTGCTTTGGTCAGACATGTGCAGATCAATCCAAGAACAAAAGCAGAAGACCTTGTGAAGAAGCTGGCGGAAGCTGGTAAGATTGTGTCACTATACACAGTGATACGAGTCAAGTATCAACATGGGCTGAAAGACCGCTCTGCAGGAAGAAGCCATTACTCCAAGATATACATAAAAAGCTAAATGAATGTTTGCAAATGCAACAGGAGCAAAGAGCTTAATCTGTGGAGATGTCCTGTGATCTGACGAAACTAACATTGAGCTGTTTGGCCATAATAACCATTGTTACGTTTGGAGGAAAAAGGAGAAACTTTGAAGCCCAAGAACCATCCCAACTGTGACACACGGGGGCAGCATCATGGTGTGGGGTTGTTTGGAGGGACTGGTGACTTCACAAAATAGATGGCATCATGAGGAAAGAAGATTATGTGGCCATACTGAAGAACATCTCAAGACATCGGCCAGGAACTTACAGCTTGGGCTTAAATGGGTCTTCTAAATGGACAGTGACCGGAAGCTACTGCCAAACTGGCTACAAAGTAGCCTAAGGATAACAAAGTCAATCTTTTGGAGTGGCCATCACAATGCCCTGATCTCAATCCTATGGAAAATACATGGGTAAAGCTGAAAAGGCCGGAGCGAGCGGCGACCTCCAAACACGGCTCAGATACACCAGATCTGTCGGGAGGAATCGGCCCAAATTCCACCAACTATAGTGAGAAGCTTGTGGAAGGATCCGAAACGTTTCCCCCCGGGCTCAGTTTTGGGCTGGGGGAAAAGCCGTGCGTTCGGGGGGGGGGATGGGGAGGCCGTGTGTGTGTGTGTGTAGGCCCCACGCGCTCTGTGGGGGGGATGGGGAGGCCCCACGCGCTCTGTGGGGGATGGGGAGGCCCCACGCGCTCTGTGGGGGATGGGGAGGCCCCACGCGCTCTGTGGGGGATGGGGAGGCCCCACGCGCTCTGTGGGGGGGATGGGGAGGCCCCACGCGCTCTGTGGGGGGGATGGGGAGGCCCCACGCGCTCTGTGGGGGGGATGGGGAGGCCCCACGCGCTCTGTGGGGGGGATGGGGAGGCCCCGTGCGCTCTGTGGGGGATGGGGGGGGATGGGGAGGCCCCGTGCGCTCTGTGGGGGATGGGGGGGGATGGGGAGGCCCCGTGCGCTCTGTGGGGGATGGGGGGGGGATGGGGAGGCCCCGTGCGCTCTGTGGGGGGGGGATGGGGAGGCCCCGTGCGCTCTGTGGGGGGGGGGGGATGGGGAGGCCCCGTGCGCTCTGTGGGGGGGGGGGGATGGGGAGGCCCCGTGCGCTCTGTGGGGGGGGGGGATGGGGAGGCCCCGCGCGCTCTGTGGGGGGGGGGATGGGGAGGCCCTGCGTGCTCTGTGGGGGGGGGGGGATGGGGAGGCCCCGCGCGCTCTGTGGGGGGGGGGGGATGGGGAGGCCCCACGCGCTCTGTGGGGGGGATGGGGAGGCCCCACGCGCTCTGTGGGGGATGGGGGGGGATGGGGAGGCCCCGTGCGCTCTGTGGGGGGGGGGATGGGGAGGCCCCGTGCGCTCTGTGGGTGGGTGGGGGGATGGGGAGGCCCCGTGCGCTCTGTGGGGGGGGGGGGGATGGGGAGGCCCCGTGCGCTCTGTGGGGGGGGGGATGGGGAGGCCCCGTGCGCTCTGTGGGGGGGGGGGGGATGGGGAGGCCCCGTGCGCTCTGTGGGGGGGGGGGATGGGGAGGCCCCGTGCGCTCTGTGGGGGGGGGGATGGGGAGGCCCCGTGCGCTCTGTGGGGGGGTGGGGGGGGGCGTGTGTTCGGTGCCGGGCCTCTCTCTCCTCCCCAGCCCCGGCCTCACCTCCTCAGGAGCCGGGATCCGGTGTCGGCACACGCTGGAGGTCTGTGCGGAGCAGCACAGGATGAACACGGCCGCCAGGGTGACGAGAGGGGCCCAGGAGCTGCGGGTCACTCCCCTCAGGGCCCCTCCGGCTTTAGCGGCCATATTACCCCATCCGACCGCTGTTACCGGGACGACGTGACATCACCACAACTTCCGGTATCACGTGGGTGGTCTCCATGGAGACAGTTCTGCAGCGAGAAAAACTGGTGACAGATGAGTGAGGTAACTGCGTCTACGTGTGCGAAGCGGTGACGGAAAAAAGGGGCGGAGTGTACAGGGACGGGGGTATATAGGGGCGGAGTGTACAGGGACGGGGGGTATATAGGGGCGGAGTGTACAGGGACGGGGGTATATAGGGACGGGGGTATATAGGGGCGGAGTGTACAGGGACGGGGGTATATAGGGGCGGAGTGTACAGGGACGGGGGGTATATAGGGGCGGAGTGTACAGGGACGGGGGGTATATAGGGGCGGAGTGTACAGGGACGGGGGTATATAGGGGCGGAGTGTACAGGGACGGGGGTATATAGGGGCGGAGTGTACAGGGACGGGGGTATATAGGGGCGGAGTGTACAGGGACGGGGGTATATAGGGGCGGAGTGTACAGGGACGGGGGTATATAGGGGCGGAGTGTACAGGGACGGGGTTATATAGGGGCGGAGTGTACAGGGACGGGGGTATATAGGGGCGGAGTGTACAGGGACGGGGGTATATAGGGGCGGAGTGTACAGGGACGGGGGTATATAGGGGCGGAGTGTACAGGGACGGGGGTATATAGGGGCGGAGTGTACAGGGACGGGGGTATATAGGGGCGGAGTGTACAGGGACGGGGGTATATAGGGGCGGAGTGTACAGGGACGGGGGTATATAGGGGCGGAGTGTACAGGGACGGGGGTATATAGGGGCGGAGTGTACAGGGACGGGGGTATATAGGGGCGGAGTGTACAGGGACGGGGGTATATAGGGGCGGAGTGTACAGGGACGGGGGTATATAGGGGCGGAGTGTACAGGGACGGGGGTATATAGGGGCGGAGTGTACAGGGACGGGGGTATATAGGGGCGGAGTGTACAGGGACGGGGGTATATAGGGGCGGAGTGTACAGGGACGGGGGTATATAGGGGCGGAGTGTACAGGGACGGGGGTATATAGGGGCGGAGTGTACAGGGACGGGGGTATATAGGGGCGGAGTGTACAGGGACGGGGGTATATAGGGGCGGAGTGTACAGGGACGGGGGTATATAGGGGCGGAGTGTACAGGGACGGGGGTATATAGGGGCGGAGTGTACAGGGACGGGGGTATATAGGGGCGGAGTGTACAGGGACGGGGGTATATAGGGGCGGAGTGTACAGGGACGGGGGTATATAGGGGCGGAGTGTACAGGGACGGGGGGTATATAGGGGCGGAGTGTACAGGGACGGGGGTATATAGGGGCGGAGTGTACAGGGACGGGGGTATATAGGGGCGGAGTGTACAGGGACGGGGGTATATAGGGGCGGAGTGTACAGGGACGGGGGTATATAGGGGCGGAGTGTACAGGGACGGGGGTATATAGGGGCGGAGTGTACAGGGACGGGGGTATATAGGGGCGGAGTGTACAGGGACGGGGGTATATAGGGGCGGAGTGTACAGGGACGGGGGTATATAGGGGCGGAGTGTACAGGGACGGGGGTATATAGGGGCGGAGTGTACAGGGACGGGGGTATATAGGGGCGGAGTGTACAGGGACGGGGGTATATAGGGGCGGAGTGTACAGGGACGGGGGTATATAGGGGCGGAGTGTACAGGGACGGGGGTATATAGGGGCGGAGTGTACAGGGACGGGGGTATATAGGGGCGGAGTGTACAGGGACGGGGGTATATAGGGGCGGAGTGTACAGGGACGGGGGTATATAGGGGCGGAGTGTACAGGGACGGGGGTATATAGGGGCGGAGTGTACAGGGACGGGGGTATATAGGGGCGGAGTGTACAGGGACGGGGGTATATAGGGGCGGAGTGTACAGGGACGGGGGTATATAGGGGCGGAGTGTACAGGGACGGGGGTATATAGGGGCGGAGTGTACAGGGACGGGGGTATATAGGGGCGGAGTGTACAGGGACGGGGGTATATAGGGGCGGAGTGTACAGGGACGGGGGTATATAGGGGCGGAGTGTACAGGGACGGGGGTATATAGGGGCGGAGTGTACAGGGACGGGGGTATATAGGGGCGGAGTGTACAGGGACGGGGGTATATAGGGGCGGAGTGTACAGGGACGGGGGTATATAGGGGCGGAGTGTACAGGGACGGGGGTATATAGGGGCGGAGTGTACAGGGACGGGGGTATATAGGGGCGGAGTGTACAGGGACGGGGGTATATAGGGGCGGAGTGTACAGGGACGGGGGTATATAGGGGCGGAGTGTACAGGGACGGGGGTATATAGGGGCGGAGTGTACAGGGACGGGGGTATATAGGGGCGGAGTGTACAGGGACGGGGGTATATAGGGGCGGAGTGTACAGGGACGGGGGGTATATAGGGGCGGAGTGTACAGGGACGGGGGTATATAGGGGCGGAGTGTACAGGGACGGGGGTATATAGGGGCGGAGTGTACAGGGACGGGGGTATATAGGGGCGGAGTGTACAGGGACGGGGGTATATAGGGGCGGAGTGTACAGGGACGGGGGTATATAGGGGCGGAGTGTACAGGGACGGGGGTATATAGGGGCGGAGTGTACAGGGACGGGGGTATATAGGGGCGGAGTGTACAGGGACGACGAAAAGGGCGGAGTGTACAGGGACGGGGTATATAGGGGCGGGGGTATATAGGGGCGGAGTGTACAGGGACGGGGGTATATAGGGGCGGGGGTATATAGGGGTGGAGTGTACAGGGACGGGGTATATAGGGGCGGGGGTATATAGGGGCGGGGGTATATAGGGGTGGAGTGTACAGGGACGGGGTATATAGGGGCGGGGGTATATAGGGGCGGAGTGTACAGGGACGGGGGTATATAGGGGCGGAGTGTACAGGGACGGGGGTATATAGGGGCGGAGTGTACAGGGACGGGGGTATATAGGGGCGGAGTGTACAGGGACGGGGGTATATAGGGGCGGAGTGTACAGGGACGGGGGTATATAGGGGCGGAGTGTACAGGGACGGGGTATATAGGGGCGGAGTGTACAGGGACGGGGTATATAGGGGCGGAGTGTACAGGGACGGGGGTATATAGGGGCGGAGTGTACAGGGACGGGGGTATATAGGGGCGGAGTGTACAGGGACGGGGTATATAGGGGCGGAGTGTACAGGGACGGGGGGTATATAGGGGCGGAGTGTACAGGGATGGGGGTATATAGGGGCGGAGTGTACAGGGACGGGGGTATATAGGGGCGGAGTGTACAGGGACGGGGGTATATAGGGGCGGAGTGTACAGGGACGGGGGTATATAGGGGTGGAGTGTACAGGGACGGGGGTATATAGGGGCGGAGTGTACAGGGACGGGGGGTATATAGGGGCGGAGTGTACAGGGACGGGGGTATATAGGGGCGGAGTGTACAGGGACGGGGGTATATAGGGGCGGAGTGTACAGGGACGGGGGTATATAGGGGCGGAGTGTACAGGGACGGGGGTATATAGGGGCGGAGTGTACAGGGACGGGGGTATATAGGGGCGGAGTGTACAGGGACGGGGGTATATAGGGGCGGAGTGTACAGGGACGGGGGTATATAGGGGCGGAGTGTACAGGGACGGGGGTATATAGGGGCGGAGTGTACAGGGACGGGGTATATAAAGGCGGGGTGGACTGTGCAAGGACCACTGTACATACTCTGTCACTGACAATACCGCCTGTCCCTGTACACACCGCACACTCTGTGTGACTGACAATACCGCCTGTCCCTGTACACACCGCACACCCTGTGTGACTGACAATACCGCCTGTCCCTGTACACACCGCACACCCTGTGTGACTGACAATACCGCCTGTCCCTGTACGCACCGCACACCCTGTGTGACTGACAATACCGCCTGTCCCTGTACACACCGCACACGTCACGTCCTGTAGTTTCTGCTCCTCCTTATTCTTGGAATAGAAAGTGAAAGAACAAACAAGTGACACCGAGAACACAGACCGAGGAGACCGGAGAGGCCAAATATGGAGGAGAGGAACAAGGAAGGACGGGGGGAGCGCAGGACACGAGGAGACGCGGACCCCTTGTTTCCCAGTCACCACAGTTGAGGGGGAAAACAGAAACATTGAAGGACATTGTGAGGGTCCAGGGGTTCCCCATCCTGGTCCGGCTCCCCCAGAACCTGCCAAAATCCAAACTAAGGCTATATTCACACTAGAAAAATGATTTTTCTTAAGAAATTTCTTAAGAGTGAAGGATTAGTGCGCCTGCGTTTTTGCCGCGTTTTCAGTGCGTTTTTGGTGCGTTTTTGGTGCGTTTTCAGTGCGTTTTTACCGCTGGTTGCTCCCTGCGTTATTCTGCCAATTATCTATGGCAAAAAACGCAGCTAGCTGCAGAAAAGAAGCGACTGCTCATTCTTTTTCTTAAGAAAATCTACTGAAAGAATTTTCTTAAGAAAAAAACGCAGTGTGTGCACAGCTAATTTTTTTGCCATAGGTTTTGCTGGGGAATGTCTGCAGAAAGGTTACAAGATTTTCTCAAGAAATTTCTGCAGCAAAAACGGACCCAAAACGCAGGTAAAAAACGCAGTGTGTGAACATAGCCTAAAGATTAAGAAATATTTCATGTCCAGGAATAAATCAGGCGGAGAAGAAACCTGTGAAGTGACCGAGATCAGTCCCACCAGCTACCGGGTCTGCTTCCAGAACCAAGAGGGTGAGTGCTGCCCCCCTCACGGGCAGCCCCATGTGCAACATGACCCCCACCCCCGAGAGGAGCAGCCCCAAAGGAATAGCACCATATACAGCCTGAGAGGAGCATCCCCCCTCAGCTGTGTACAGTATAAGGTGCAGTCTCGGAGGTTGTTTCTTCTCTCCTCGGCTGTGTACAGTATAAGGTGCAGTCTCGGAGGTTGTTTCTTCTCTCCTCAGCTGTGTACAGTATAAGGTGCAGTCTCGGAGGTTGTTTCTCCTCTCCTCGGCTCTGTACAGTATAAGGTGTAGTCTCGGAGGTTGTTTCTCCTCTCCTCGGCTGTGTACAGTATAAGGTGCAGTCTCGGAGGTTGTCTCTTCTCTCTCAGCTGTGTACAGTATAAGGTGCAGTCTCGGAGGTTGTTTCTTCTCTCCTCAGCTGTGTACAGTATAAGGTGCAGTCTCGGAGGTTGTTTCTTCTCTCTCAGCTGTGTACAGTATAAGGTGCAGTCTCGGAGGTTGTCTCTTCTCTCTCAGCTGTGTACAGTATAAGGTGCAGTCTCGGAGGTTGTTTCTCTTCTCCTCGGCTGTGTACAGTATAAGGTGCAGTCTCGGAGGTTGTTTCTTCTCTCCTCGGCTGTGTACAGTATAAGGTGCAGTCTCGGAGGTTGTTTCTCCTCTCCTCAGCTGTGTACAGTATAAGGTGCAGTCTCGGAGGTTGTTTCTCCTCTCCTCAGCTGTGTACAGTATAAGGTGCAGTCTCGGAGGTTGTCTCTTCTCTCCTCAGCTGTGTACAGTATAAGGTGCAGTCTCGGAGGTTGTTTCTTCTCTCTCAGCTGTGTACAGTATAAGGTGCAGTCTCGGAGGTTGTTTCTTCTCTCCTCGGCTGTGTACAGTATAAGGTGCAGTCTCGGAGGTTGTTTCTTCTCTCCTCGGCTGTGTACAGTATAAGGTGCAGTCTCGGAGGTTGTCTCTTCTCTCTCAGCTGTGTACAGTATAAGGTGCAGTCTCGGAGGTTGTTTCTCCTCTCCTCGGCTCTGTACAGTATAAGGTGTAGTCTCGGAGGTTGTTTCTCCTCTCCTCGGCTGTGTACAGTATAAGGTGCAGTCTCGGAGGTTGTCTCTTCTCTCTCAGCTGTGTACAGTATAAGGTGCAGTCTCGGAGGTTGTTTCTTCTCTCCTCGGCTGTGTACAGTATAAGGTGCAGTCTCGGAGGTTGTTTCTCCTCTCCTCAGCTGTGTACAGTATAAGGTGCAGTCTCGGAGGTTGTTTCTCCTCTCCTCAGCTGTGTACAGTATAAGGTGCAGTCTCGGAGGTTGTTTCTTCTCTCCTCAGCTGTGTACAGTATAAGGTGCAGTCTCGGAGGTTGTTTCTCCTCTCCTCGGTTGTGTACGGTATATGGTGCAGTCTCGGAGGTTGTTTCTCCTCTCCTCGGCTGTGTACAGTATCAGGTGCAGTCTCGGAGGTTGTTTCTTCTCTCCTCGGCTGTGTACAGTATAAGGTGCAGTTTCGGAGGTTGTTTCTCCTCTTCTCGGCTGTGTACAGTATCAGGTGCAGTCTCGGAGGTTGTTTCTGCTCTCCTCGGCTGTGTACAGTATCAGGTGCAGTCTCGGAGGTTGTTTCTTCTCACCTCGCCTGTATACAGTATAAGGTGTAGTCTCGGAGGTTGTCTCTTCTCTCTCAGCTGTGTACAGTATAAGGTGTAGTCTCGTAGGTTGTTTCTTCTCTCCTCGGCTGTGTACAGTATAAGGTGCAGTCTCGGAGGTTGTTTCTTCTCTCCTCGGCTGTGTACAGTATAAGGTGCAGTCTCGGAGGTTGTTTCTTCTCTCTCAGCTGTGTACAGTATAAGGTGTAGTCTCGTAGGTTGTTTCTTCTCTCCTCGGCTGTGTACAGTATAAGGTGCAGTCTCGGAGGTTGTTTCTTCTCTCCTCGGCTGTGTACAATATAAGGTGCAGTCTCGGAGGTTGTTTCTTCTCTCTCAGCTGTGTACAGTATAAGGTGTAGTCTCGTAGGTTGTTTCTTCTCTCCTCGGCTGTGTACAGTATAAGGTGCAGTCTCGGAGGTTGTTTCTCCTCTCCTCGGCTGTGTACAGTATATGGTGCAGTCTCGGAGGTTGTTTCTTCTCTCTCAGCTGTGTACAGTATAAGGTGCAGTCTCGGAGGTTGTTTCTCCTCTCCTCGGTTGTGTACAGTATAAGGTGCAGTCTCGGAGGTTGTTTCTCCTCTCCTCGGCTGTGTACAGTATAAGGTGCAGTCTCGGAGGTTGTTTCTCTTCTCCTCGGTTGTGTACAGTATAAGGTGCAGTCTCGGAGGTTGTTTCTTCTCTCTCCTCGGCTGTGTACAGTATAAGGTGCAGTCTCGGAGGTTGTTTCTCTTCTCCTCGGCTGTGTACAGTATAAGGTGCAGTCTCGGAGGTTGTTTCCTCTCTCTCCTCGGCTGTGTACAGTATAAGGTGCAGTCTCGGAGGTTGTTTCCTCTCTCTCCTCGGCTGTGTACAGTATCAGGTGCAGTCTCGGAGGTTTTCTTCTCTCCTCAGCTGTGTACAGTATAAGGTGCAGTCTCGGAGGTTGTCTCTTCTCTCTCAGCTGTGTACAGTATAAGGTGCAGTCTCAGAGGTTGTTTCGCTTCTCCTCGGCTGTGTACAGTATAAGGTGCAGTCTCGGAGGTTGTTTCTTCTCTCCTCGGTTGTGTACAGTATAAGGTGTAGTCTCGGAGGTTGTTTCTCCTCTCCTCAGCTGTGTACAGTATAAGATGTAGTCTCAGAGGTTGTTTCTTCTCTCCTCGGCTGTGTACAGTATAAGGTGCAGTCTCGGAGGTTGTTTCTCTTCTCCTCGGCTGTGTACAGTATAAGGTGTAGTTTCGGGGGTTGTTTCGCTTCTCCTCGGCTGTGTACAGTAGAAGGTGCAGTCTCGGAGGTTGTTTCTTCTCTCCTCGGTTGTGTACAGTATAAGGTGTAGTCTCGGAGGTTGTTTCTCCTCTCCTCAGCTGTGTACAGTATAAGGTGCAGTCTCGGAGGTTGTTTCTTCTCTCCTCGGCTGTGTACAGTATAAGGTGCAGTCTCGGAGGTTGTTTCTCCTCTTCTCAGCTGTGTACAGTATAAGGTGCAGTCTCGGAGGTTGTCTCTTCTCCTCGGCTGTGTACAGTATAAGGTGCGGTCTCGGAGGTTGTTTCTCCTCTCCTCGGCTGTATACAGTATAAGGTGCAGTCTCAGAGGTTGTTTCTTCTCTCCTCAGCTGTGTACAGTATAAGGTACAGTCTCGGAGGTTGTTTCTTCTCTCCTCGGCTGTGTACAGTATACAATGCAGTCTCAGAGGTTGTTTCGCTTCTCCTCGGCTGTGTACAGTATAAGGTGCAGTCTCAGAGGTTGTTTCTTCTCTCCTCAGCTGTGTACAGTATAAGGTACAGTCTCGGAGGTTGTTTCTTCTCTCCTCGGCTGTGTACGGTATACAATGCAGTCTCAGAGGTTGTTTCGCTTCTCCTCGGCTGTGTACAGTATAAGGTGCAGTCTCGGAGGTTGTCTCTTCTCTCTCAGCTGTGTACAGTATCAGGTGCAGTCTCGGAGGTTGTTTCTCTTCTCCTCGGCTGTGTACAGTATAAGGTGCAGTCTCGGAGGTTGTTTCTTCTCTCCTTGGCTGTGTACAGTATAAGGTGCAGTCTCGGAGGTTGTTTCTCCTCTCCTCGGCTGTGTACAGTATAAGGTGCAGTCTCGGAGGTTGTCTCTTCTCTCCTCAGCTGTGTACGGTATAAGGTGCAGTCTCGGAGGTTGTCTCTTCTCTCCTCGGCTGTGTACAGTATAAGGTGCAGTCTCGGAGGTTGTCTCTTCTCTCTCAGCTGTGTACAGTATAAGGTGCAGTCTCGGAGGTTGTTTCTCCTCTCCTCAGCTGTGTACAGTATAAGGTGCAGTCTCGGAGGTTGTTTCTTCTCTCCTCAGCTGTGTACAGTATCAGGTGCAGTCTCGGAGGTTGTTTCTTCTCTCCTCGGCTGTGTACAGTATATGGTGCAGTCTCGGAGGTTGTTTCTTCTCTCCTCGGCTGTGTACAGTATAAGGTGCAGTCTCTGAGGTTGTTTCTCCTCTCCTCGGCTGTGTACAGTATATGGTGCAGTCTCGGAGGTTGTTTCTTCTCTCTCGGCTGTGTACAGTATAAGGTGCAGTCTCGGAGGTTGTTTCTTCTCTCCTCGGCTGTGTACAGTATAAGGTGCAGTCTCGGAGGTTGTTTCTTCTCTCCTCAGCTGTGTACGGTATAAGGTGCAGTCTCAGAGGTTGTTTCTCCTCTCCTCAGCTGTGTACAGTATAAGGTGCAGTCTCAGAGGTTGTTTCTTCTCCTCGGCTGTGTATAGTATAAGGTGCAGTCTCGGAGGTTGTTTCTTCTCTCCTCGGCTGTGTACGGTATAAGGTGCAGTCTCGGAGGTTGTCTCTTCTCTCCTCGGCTGTGTACAGTATAAGGTGCAGTCTCGGAGGTTGTTTCTTCTCTCTCAGCTGTGTACAGTATAAGGTGCAGTCTCGGAGGTTGTCTCTTCTCTCCTCGGCTGTGTACAGTATAAGGTGCAGTCTCGGAGGTTGTCTCTTCTCTCTCAGCTGTGTACAGTATAAGGTGCAGTCTCGGAGGTTGTTTCTTCTCTCTCGGCTGTGTACAGTATAAGGTGCAGTCTCGGAGGTTGTCTCTTCTCTCCTCGGCTGTGTACAATATAAGGTGCAGTCTCGGAGGTTGTTTCTTCTCTCCTCAGCTGTGTACAGTATAAGGTGCAGTCTCGGAGGTTGTCTCTTCTCTCCTCGGCTGTGTACAGTATATGGTGCAGTCTCGGAGGTTGTTTCTTCTCTCCTCGGCTGTGTACAGTATAAGGTGCAGTCTCGGAGGTTGTTTCTCCTCTCCTCGGCTGTGTACAGTATAAGGTGCAGTCTCGGAGGTTGTTTCTTCTCTCCTCAGCTGTGTACAGTATAAGGTGCAGTCTCGGAGGTTGTTTCTTCTCTCCTCGGCTGTGTACAGTATAAGGTGCAGTCTCGGAGGTTGTTTCTTCTCTCCTCGGCTGTGTACAGTATAAGGTGCAGTCTCGGAGGTTGTTTCTCCTCTCCTCGGCTGTATACAGTATAAGGTGCAGTCTCGGAGGTTGTTTCTTCTCTCTCAGCTGTGTACAATATAAGGTGCAGTCTCAGAGGTTGTTTCTCCTCTCCTCGGCTGTGTACAGTATAAGGTGCAGTCTCGGAGGTTGTTTCTCCTCTCCTCGGCTGTGTACAGTATAAGGTGCAGTCTCGGAGGTTGTTTCTCCTCTTCTCGGCTGTGTACAGTATAAGGTGCAGTCTCGGAGGTTGTCTCTTCTCTCTCAGCTGTGTACAGTATAAGGTGCAGTCTCGGAGGTTGTTTCTTCTCTCCTCGGCTGTGTACAGTATAAGGTGCAGTCTCGGAGGTTGTTTCTTCTCTCCTCGGCTGTGTACAGTATATGGTGCAGTCTCGGAGGTTGTTTCTCCTCTCCTCGGCTGTGTACAGTATAAGGTGCAGTCTCGGAGGTTGTTTCTTCTCTCCTCAGCTCTGTACAGTATAAGGTGCAGTCTCGGAGCTTCACTCCATCCTCAACCCGAAAAGGTCCCACAAGTTCATCTTTGATGATACCAGCCCATACCAGTCCCCACCTCCACTTGTTGGCGTCTGAGTCGGAGTGGAGCTCTCTGCCCTTTACTGATCCAGCCTCGGGCCCATCCATCTTGCCCATCAAGAGTCACTCTTATTTCATCAGTCCATAAAACGTTTGAAAAATCAGTCTTAAAATATTTCTTGGCCCAGTCTTGAGGTTTTATCTTCTGTTTCTTGGTCAGAGGTGGTGGTTTTTCAGCCTTCCTTACCTTGGCCATGTCCCTGAGTATGGCACATCTTCTGCTTTTTGATACTCCAGTAACGTTGCAGCTCTGAAATATGGCCAAACTGGTGGCAAATGGCATCTTGGCAGCTTCACGATTGATTTTCCTCAATTCATGGGCAGTTACAGTTAGGTCCAGAAATATTTGGACAGTGACACAAGTTTTGTTATTTTAGCTGTTTACAAAAACATGTTCAGAAATACAATTCTATATATAATATGGGCTGAAAGTGCACACTCCCAGCTGCAATATGAGAGTTTTCACATCCAAATCGGAGAAAGGGTTTAGGAATCATAGCTCTGTAATGCATAGCCTCCTCTTTTTCAAGGGACCAAAAGTAATTGGACAAGGGTCTCTAAGGGCTGCAATTAACTCTGAAGGCGTCTCCCTCGTTAACCTGTAATCAATGAAGTAGTTAAAAGGTCTGGGGTTGATTACAGGTGTGTGGTTTTGCATTTGGAAGCTGTTGCTGTGACCAGACAACATGCGGTCTAAGGAACTCTCAATTGAGGTGAAGCAGAACATCCTGAGGCTGAAAAAAAAGAAAAAATCCATCAGAGAGATAGCAGACATGCTTGGAGTAGCAAAATCAACAGTCGGGTACATTCTGAGAAAAAAGGAATTGACTGGTGAGCTTGGGAACTCAAAAAGGCCTGGGCGTCCACGGATGACAACAGTGGTGGATGATCGCCGCATACTTTCTTTGGTGAAGAAGAACCCGTTCACAACATCAACTGAAGTCCAGAACACTCTCAGTGAAGTAGGTGTATCTGTCTCTAAGTCACCAGTAAAGAGAAGACTCCATGAAAGTAAATACAAAGGGTTCACATCTAGATGCAAACCATTCATCAATTCCAAAAATAGACAGGCCAGAGTTACATTTGCTGAGAAACACCTCATGAAGCCAGCTCAGTTCTGGAAAAGTATTCTATGGACAGATGAGACCAAGATCAACCTGTACCAGAATGATGGGAAGAAAAAAGTTTGGAGAAGAAAGGGAACGGCACATGATCCAAGGCACACCACATCCTCTAAAACATGGTGGAGGCAACGTGATGGCATGGGCATGCATGGCTTTCAATGGCACTGGGTCACTTGTGTTTATTGATGACATAACAGCAGACAAGAGTAGCCGGATGAATTCTGAAGTGTACCGGGATATACTTTCAGCCCAGATTCAGCCAAATGCCGCAAAGTTGATCGGACGGCGCTTCATAGTACAGATGGACAATGACCCCAAGCATACAGCCAAAGCTACCCAGGAGTTCATGAGTGCAAAAAAGTGGAACATTCTGCAATGGCCAAGTCAATCACCAGATCTTAACCCAATTGAGCATGCATTTCACTTGCTCAAATCCAGACTTAAGACGGAAAGACCCACAAACAAGCAAGACCTGAAGGCTGCGGCTGTAAAGGCCTGGCAAAGCATTAAGAAGGAGGAAACCCAGCGTTTGGTGATGTCCATGGGTTCCAGACTTAAGGCAGTGATTGCCTCCAAAGGATTCGCAACAAAATATTGAAAATAAAAATATTTTGTTTGGGTTTGGTTTATTTGTCCAATTACTTTTGACCTCCTAAAATGTGGAGTGTTTGTAAAGAAATGTGACAATTCCTACAATTTCTATCAGATATTTTTGTTCAAACCTTCAAATTAAACGTTACAATCTGCACTTGAATTCTGTTGTAGAGGTTTCATTTCAAATCCAATGTGGTGGCATGCAGAGCCCAACTCGCGAAAATTGTGTCACTGTCCAAATATTTCTGGACCTAACTGTATTTGTGCCTTTTTTGCCCAGCACGCTTTTTGCGACCCTGTTGGCTATTTGCCATGAAACGCTTGATTATTCGGTGACCACGCTTTAAAAGTTTGGCATTTTCAAGACTTCTGCATCCCTCTGCAAGACATCTCACAATTGTGGACTTTTCAGAGCCCGTCAAATCTCTCTTCTGACCAATTTTGCCAAAGGAAAGGAAGTTGATTAATAATTAAGCACCCCTTATATAGGGTGTTGATGTCATTACACCGCACCCCTCCTCATTACAGAGAGGCACATCACCGGATTTACTTCATTTGTAGTTGGCTCTCAGCCTATACAGCTTGGAGTAGGACGACATGTACAAAAAGCATCATGGGATCAAAATACTCATGTGCCTAATAATTCTGCACTCAGTGTGTGTGTATATGTGTGTGTGTGTGTGTGTGTGTATATATACCGTGTATATATATATATATATATATATATATATATATATATATATATAATATATACCGTGTGTATATATACCGTGTATATATATATTATATATAGTAAATTATTGCAGAGATGCGAGTGACCTGTGGATCTGGACCTGATGTGTTTATTTGATGTGTAATTCCTTCTTCAGTTCTTGAATTTCCATCTTCAGCCCATGAACCTCCTGTGCGCATCAGTCGCATTAGCTGCCATCACGTCACAGGTTCGGTAACTCCACATTGTTTTATCCTTTCTCCTATTCAGAAGAACCATCCTGACCCCGGTAAGAGATTCCATGGCGCTCATCGCACTGCGTATTTACCGAATAACCAGGAGGGCCCAGAGGTTCTGCATCTGCTCAGGAAAGCCTTCAATCAGAAACTGATCTTCACCGTTGGGGAGTCTCGCACCACCGGCGCTAAAGACACTGTGACCTGGAACGATATTCATCATAAAACCAGCCAGCATGGGGGTCCAGCCGGGTAAGAGGGTGATGGGAGCCAGCCAGTACAGGTGCCCAGCCGGGTGAGAGGGTGATGGGAGCCAGCCAGTACAGGGGCCCAGGCAGGTAAGAGGGTGATGGGAGCCAGCCAGTACGGGAGCCCAGCCGGGTGAAAGGGTGATGGGAGCCAGCCAGCATGAGGGCCCAGCCAGGTAGGAGGGTGATAGAAGCCAGCCAGTACAGTGGCCCAATCGGGTAAGAGGGTGATTGGAGCCAGCCAGTACAGTGGCCCAATCAGGTAAGAGAGTGATGGAGTGGGATACTCTATGGGGGTTGTTGTGGCAGCATAAAAGTCACTGCCAACAAATTGACCTTCGTGCGCCCTGCGGTAGTGAGTGGGGAGTGTTCGGCCGCTGCACCGTCCCTCTATGCTCCAGTCTTGTGCAGGAGGAGGAGAGGATGAGTAGAGAAGGAGATTCAGGTCAGACAGGAGGTCCGGGGGGCAGCATTGTCCGTATGCAGAGTTCTGTGTGTGAGGGCTGAAGACAAACATGGAGTTATGTGAGAATTTGCAATGTTTGTTGCCCGTCAGACTGAACATTACAGCGCAGACCAGGGGACGAGGGAAGCCATGACTCCAGAAATCCACCCCACAAGAACGTAATCTCTCTGAGGGGCACGCTGGAGGAAGAGCCCTCCGGCCTAGAAGGAGGCAATGGCAGCATGGTCAAGAAGAATGTGTTGCCGGTACTACATGTGCTGAGCCTCGGCCACCGGACTGGAGTGACAGCAGCAACCGGGCTTAGAAATGTTGATCCATGTGTAGTGCCCAGGGAATGAGGTACTCAGTCCCGGGCAATATCTGTATATGGGAATGTCACTTCTGGTGGCCATTGCCTGTTTCCGTGCCCTGGGCTCCTTTTGTTAATGGGGATATTTACAGGGGATGAAAGTTATTGTCATGTGACGCCATCTGCGGGTTGCGGTTAGGGATGGAAACCGCCGCTGCTAAATGTGGGTACTCCCAGAGCTAATGGTAATTGTAGCAATGGTGTTGGGCCCTCCACAGGTAGGGCACTGTCTGGGAGATGTGATAGTGCACAATGATGGAGACCACACAGGTTGTCTTTAACAGTCTCTACTCACATGGACCCTCGGCCTGCTGGTCCCGGTACCAGGAGTAATGTAGTGATCCAGGTTGCTCTGTCCCCGGCACTCTCTTGTTAGTTGAGTCCCTGTAGCTTGAAGTGTTTGGGAGCCCCAAATGTCCTTTTTGGGGTACAGTCTCCTTCTCCGGCAGTGCGGAACCGGCGGGGAGGTAAGTGTCCGAACCCCGATTTTAGTTTACTGCTGATGACCCGGATTATTTGGTTCAGTGAAGTCCATGAAGGATTCCACACCTGTTCGTGTTCCGGTCCCAGCGGTGTCTCCAGTACCCATCCTGGTGACCTCTCTCCTGTGCCACCGAGGTCACCGTTACACGGACCCAGTGCAGGCACGTCCACACACTTCACCGTGCGCTCTCAGACTCTAACTGACTACAGACTGACTAACTCCTCCCACCAAGCCGGCTTAACACTTCTGTTAACCCTTCTATGCCTGGTGTGGAGAGTTCACTAGGATTTGATTCGTGTTTTGGTGCTCAATGGCACTGTTACTCCAGGTCCCAGGGGTAGGTCCTGCATCTCCGAGAGGATGCAGTTCCTTGTAGTGCCCTGATATGTTCAGGCGTGCTACATATGCCCCTGTAAGAAGCAGACACTGGGAGGAATAGAGCCTGCTGATGAAGGTCTAAGGACAGAGCTGAGCTGTTCAGTCCAGTACACCGCAGTTGACAACCGTGGCCAAGGCAGCCCACGACAACTATCCTCAGAGAGTACAAGCACTGGGTACATTCCTGGTGGGCAGTGGCTGCAGAGAGGAACACCCATTGGTCACACTTGTAGACAGATGTGCCCTCCTACTATGGCTCAGGGCACAGCCAGCAACCACTCCAGGGACGACGTCCATCACCAGAAAGTGGAGTAGCCAGCAACAGAGGGACAAGCAAGAAGAGACTGGAAGAAAATGGGCTCACCAGAAAACCAAAGTCCGCCGAGCAGGATGATGCCAGTGAGAATGAAGAAGCCCCCTCAATCCTGGACAGACTGGCGAGGCCTCAGAGATGTATGACTTGGTGTAGCTACTCACACCTTGTCCTCTTACAGTCAGTCCAAAATGGATGGACTTTCCCCTGGAGATGCCAACTTAGGTCATTGTAGTCAAAGGAGCTGGGAAACTGCCGGACGTGGACACCACCTGTCATGAAGATGACAGTCCATACTTCACATACCAGCATCTGAGGTAAAACCTGAGCCCCCCGAGCACCTGCTGGAGTCGAGGACCACCTAAACCTAGAAACAGTGATCAGCCCTGTGATCAACCATTGGTGGCCACTAGTCCAAAAGTATCCATAGCCATCAGCGAGGCGCCACACACAGGAGGAGATATGCTGCTGCCTATGGTCAGGAGCAGATCTGCCACACCTGGCACCAGATCTGCACCGCTAGGTGTAACGCGTTCTAGCCTCATGTTCTGGATTTTTCTTATATTTTCACCTCTGCGTCGTCTCCTGGTTTTGGTACCAAAAGCAACTACCGTATTTTTCGCTTTATAAGACGCACTTTTGTTCCCCCAAATTTTGGGGGAAAGTAGGGGGTGCGTCTTATAAGCCGAATATACGGGGGGGGGTGTGTATATATATATGTACACTGCAGCGTCCAGGGGAGGTGGGGGCAGCAGCTCTGGAGCACAGGGGAACGCTGCGGGCTGCAGCCTTTGATCTCCTGCACCCGCTCATATAATATGTACAGCCGCTGTCCATCTCCAATGGTGCTGAAATCGCACGCAGTGAGGGGCTGGGGCAGCGGTGCATATTATATGAGCCTGCGTCCCAGTGTGATCGCACATGCCCACCCCTGTGTTAGATTTGGCCCCCATGCTGCTGCTCATTCTAAAATAAAAAAGTTTTACTTACCCCTGCAGCGTTTCTCCCCGTGTCCCTGCTTCCACTGTGATCAGGCAGGCAGAGAGCTCAGCCTGCTGTGCCGATCACATGACCGCACTGAGAACCAGGAAGTGGAAGAACAGAAGCACGGAGCCAGACAGGAGGGAGCTCAGCGCTGCAGGAGGTAAGGAAAGAGGGTTTTATTTTACTTTGGGCAGCAGCCTAGGGGCCATATCTGACACAGGGGGACTTGTGCGATCTATAGGGGCCATGGGCAGCACTATGGGGGCGATCTCTGACACAGGGGGACTTGTGCGATCTATATAGGGGCCATGGGCAGCACTATGGGGGCGATATCTAACACAGGGGGACTTGTGAGATCTATATAGGGGCCATGGGCAGCACTATGGGGGCGATATCTAACACAGGGGGACTTGTGCGATCTATAGGGACCATGGGCAGCACTATGGGGGAGATATCTAACACAGGGGGACTTGTGCGATCTATATAGGGGCCATGGGCAGCACTATGGGGGCGATATCTAACACAGGGGGACTTGTGCGATCTATATAGGGGCCATGGGCAGCACTATGGGGGAGATATCTAACACAGGGGGACTTGTGCGATCTATATAGGGGCCATGGGCAGCACTATGGGGCGATATCTAACACAGGGGGACTTGTGCGATCTATAGGGACCATGGGCAGCACTATGGGGGAGATATCTAACACAGGGGGACTTGTGCGATCTATATAGGGGCCATGGGCAGCACTATGGGGGCGATATCTAACACAGGGGGACTTGTGCGATCTATAGGGACCATGGGCAGCACTATGGGGGCGATATATAACACAGGGGGACTTGTGCGATCTATATAGGAGCCATGGGCAGCACTATGGGGGCGATATCTAACACAGGGGGACTTGTGCGATCTATAGGGGCCATGGGCAGCACTATGGGGGCGATATCTAACACAGGGGGACTTGTGCGATCTATAGGGGCTATGGGCAGCAGCATGGGGGCGTTATCTAACACGGGAACGTGTGCAATCCATAGGGGACCATAGGCAGCACAGGGGAACGTGTGCCATCACAAGGGGGCTATATTCAATATAAGGGGGCCATATCCAGATTAAGGGGGCTAATTTTAGGATGGGGGGCTATGAGGGACATATACCCTATATGATTTGTTAGAGGGACACTGGCATTATAAGATAGACCCCATTTAACATTAAAAAAAAAAATTCTCTTTTCCTTCACCAAATTTGGGGGTGCGTCTTATAATCAGGTGCGTCTTATAAAGCGAAAAATACGGTAATCACTTTCATTTTACCACAGTTGTTTAAAAACATGAAAGCCGGGCACTGATTGGTTGCTGTGGTAAAATGAAAGCTGAGCTCTGATTTGATTCCTGTGGTAAAATGAAAGCCGAGCTCTGATTTTTTTGCTGTGGTAAAATGAAAGCTGAGCTCTGATTTAATTCCTGTGGTAAAATGAAAGCTGAGCTCTGATTGGTTGCTTTGGTAAGATGAAGGCTGAGCTCTGATTGGTTCCTGTGGTAAAATTAAAGATGAGTTCAGATTGGTTGCTGTCTTAAAATGAAAGCCGAGCTCTGATTGGTTGCTGTGGTAAAATGAAAGCAGAGCTCTGGTTACTGTGATAAAATGAAAGCTGAGATCTGATTGGTTACTGTGATAAAATGAAAGCTGAGCTCTGATTGGTTACTGTGATAAAATGAAAGCCGAGCTCTGATTGGTTACTGTGATAAAATGAAAGCTGAGCTCTGATTGGTTGCTTTGGTAAGATGAAGGCTGAGCTCTGATTGGTTCCTGTGGTAAAATGAAAGATGAGTTCAGATTGGTTGCTGTGGTAAAATGAAAGCCGAGCTCTGATTGGTTGCTGTGATAAAATGAAAGCTGAGATCTGATTGGTTACTGTGATAAAATGAAAGCTGAGCTCTGATTGGTTACTGTGATAACATTAAGTCTGAGCTCTGATTTGTTGCTGTAATAAAATAAAGACTGAGCTCTGGTTGCTGTAGACGACAGGGCAGTTTCTCTTGCCGGTAGTCTAGCTCTATGTGGCGCAGTTTGTATATACCCTGTGTTTCTAGGCAGGTGCAGCCATTATCACCACTAAGGCTATAGACATTCTTGATTACAATGAAAATGACCATTTAGTGCTTGATATTATTGTGCTGCGTCCATGTCACAGCCGAGCGGCGCAGACAAGATGGAGGACCCCTGTTCCTTCTGTGTCAGCAGCAGGCGCAATGTGCCCTGAGCAAGGAGGACGCGGCCATCACACATTCGCCATCTCACACCGACTACAGAGACCAGCCGGTGTCTACTGAGCCTGGGCGGCCAGTCATGGATGAACTATGGGATGTAACCGTGGCAACCGGGGAGGCGAAGACCTGTGATGAGGGATATCGGGGGCAAAAAGCACGTGGAAAGTGATTACATCTGACAACTTTATTTAATTAGGATTTTTAGCTGCTAAGCGATGATGGATATTGTGGGAATGCTTCACTATGAGAACTTCTGCAGCCCTTGGTGCCCGCCCTGTTGGTAATCCCCTCATATATTTCTCCTGCAGGTTTGGGTACCCGGATCCTGAGTATCTGAAGCGTGTCCGAGATGAGCTGAAAGCCAAAGGCGTGAGCAATATCTTATATGGAGATCTATTTATTTAGAAAAAAAAAGAAAAACAACCATTCGGTCCATGACTTGGCAGTTTTCATCTTTTACCTTCTCGATTTTTACTTTGAATATTCCATTCAGCCTTTCCACCTTCCCACTGATTTGTGGAGGGTGAGGAGTGTGGAAAGTTGCTAATTCCCAGATACTGTAATATCTCCATAATGACCTCTCCTATAAAATATGTACTCTTTACCACTTCAGGAACCCCATTTTTAAAGACCACCTCCATCATGAGTTTCCAGCATTAACATAGTTTTTTAACACTGGATTTGCCTCAGATCAATCCTGGAAAAAATTTACATAAGGCACAAAAACTCATATAAACTTACTTTTGGTAAATGTATATAATCAATCTGCAATCTCTGGAGCAGGTAGAGCGGACGATGGGTGTGTTTCTGCAGGATCATTACAGTTTTCCATCATTGTATTAGGCACATGTCTTACAAGACTGGGTGTATCTGGCCACCTGGGTACTGAACCCTGGTGCCACCCATACCTTGTCCACCACAGCATGCTTATAACTGTCTTTGACAGAAATGTTAGTCCATGGGTTACCTGGGCCATCATTGAGTAGTAAGCTCGTCGCAGAGAAAGCCTATTGCCCTTTATCGACAGACCTTCCTCAGTTCCTGTGTTTTGCACTCCTTTTCCTGTTAAATCAATTGTTTTTGTATGGATTTAAGAGCAGCAGGAGTGACAAGTGCCACTGAAGTGACAAATGTCACTGAAGGACTGGTCTGCACTGGTAAAAGATAATTCTAGGCCTCTTCACGGCTTCATTTCTGCTGCATCTGTGCGATCATCTCCTCTGACTCAATCAGTCAGCTCAGGTGTGAGCTTTAGCTTCACTGTGCCAGGCTTATTTGATAACTGAGGAGCCTCCATCTGGGCTCATACGCACTTTGCAGTCTTTATACTTGTGAGAGAATAGAATCCATTTTGTTCTTAAAGAAACCATCTTGTCTTATAACTGATGTCATAGGGCTCAGCTAACACTGATGGGCAGGGAAGTTTCACATTTCTATACGCACCCCTGCTGCTTTTATTGGCGCATAGTTCAGAGGAGTTATTTCTTTTGTTTGAGGTACTATATAAACTGGTCACATGATATAATAAAGCAGAAACTTTCAGTTCACCACAAAGCTGTGTGTTCATTCACAAACTATGGCGTCTCGAACAGAGACCCAGGTACACATTATACCATCTGAATCTCAAATGAGAATGGATTCTCTAGAAAAGTAATGCTAAAAGCTGCATCATAAGGTAAGAAGCTTACTCTTACAAACTTGCCTTGGTCTATTCTTCTTTCCAGGTGAGTTATTTTGTATTAAATTGTCTGGTCCAAGAACTGAGAAAGCTGCCTATGCCTTTGTGAACTATGGGATGGGATGGGATCTGTGTGTAAGTGTGGATTTAGCATTATACTTGTCATTGGTCTGTGGGGTTGGATTTTAACAGTAGATTGTATTGATGTTGATGAATGCCAGCAGCAATCCGCTATAGCACAAAGATAACAAATATATGGTTCTAAATTTCAGACCTAAAATTTTATGGAATTCATCTGACAAAATGGTCAGGCATGGAGAACTAGAGAAAGGGACCATAGCAAAAGGTAGGAGTCCCCACTGGTTTTATTTCTCTAGTCTTGGGGTGTCCCTATCATAGAGACAGAAAATGGGAGATCTGTGCAGTAAGGCACAGGCTGGCTGCTGTTCAGGCTGCTGTTGAAGGGTTTTTTTTGACAAAAGATGCTGAAAGAATGTGGAACAATGACCTGTTGTATGAATGTTTGATAATGTAGCAGTACAGTGGATGTGGGCAGTATGTATTGTACAGAATATATGATGGAGATTATTGTTTAAATTGTGGTGTGATCAAACCTAAGCTCAGTTTTAAAAATGCTCTTATTTATCTTTTTAACAAGAGTAGCCGGAGCAGATAGAGACAGACACCACGGCCCCATATCTGTAGGATGGGGGCTAGGCCGCTCCTGGGCAGCTGCAGAAGGCAGAAGTGAAAAAAAACAAACCTGACTGTGTTAAATGAACAATTATTTATTCTGGGTTTACTATCTTGAAGTAGTTTTTTATGACTAGATATTTTTTGGGATTCTTTCAGCTTGGTTAGACTAAAAGAAGTTTATAAATTCAAAGTCTCTTTGTCATTTCAAATCCCTGACGGGTGGACCCTTTGTTGTATGCTGCATACGAATCATGTGTATATATATATATATATATATATATATATATATATATATATATATATCAGTGCCTACAAGTAGTCTTCAACCCCCCTGCAGATTTAGCAGGTTTGCACATTCGGAATTAACTTGGCATTGTGACGTTTGGACTGTAGATCAGCCTGGAAGTGTGAAATGCACTGCAGCAAAAAAGAATGTTATTTCTTTTTTTATTTTTTTTTTTTTAAATTGTGAAAAGTTTATTCAGAGGGTCATTTATTATTCAACCCCTCAAACCACAAGAATTCTGTTTGGTTCCCCTAAAGTATTAAGAAGGATTTCAGGCACAAAGAACAATGAGCTTCACATGTTTGGATTAATTATCTCTTTTTCCAGCCTTTTCTGATTAATTAAGACCCTCCCCAAACTTGTGAACAGCACTCATACTTGGTCAACATGGGAAAGACAAAGGAGCATTCCAAGGCCATCAGAGACAAGATCGTGGAGGGTCACAAGGCTGGCAGGGGGTACAAAACCCTTTCCAAGGAGTTGGGCCTACCTGTCTCCACTGTTGGGAGCATCATCCGGAAGTGGAAGGCTTATAGAACTACTGTTAGCCTTCCACGGCCTGGACAGCCTTTGAAAGTTTCCACCCGTGCCGAGGGCATGCTTGTCCGAAGAGTCAAGGCTAACCCAAGGACAACAAGGAAGGAGCTCCGGGAAGATCTCATGGCAGTGGGGACATTGGTTTCAGTCAATACCATAAGTAACGTACTCCACCGCAATGGTCTCCGTTCCAGACGAGCCCGTAAGGTACCTTTACTTTCAAAGCGTCATGTCAAGGCTCGTCTACAGTTTGCTCATGATCACTTGGAGGACTCTGAGACAGACTGGTTCAAGGTTCTCTGGTCTGATGAGACCAAGATCGAGATCTTTGGTGCCAACCACACATGTGACGTTTGGAGACTGGATGGCACTGCATACGACCCCAAGAATACCATTCCTACAGTCAAGCATGGTGCTGGCAGCATCATGCTGTGGGGCTGTTTCTCAGCCAAGGGGCCTGGCCATCTGGTCAGCATCCATGGAAAGATTGATAGCACAGCCTACCTGGAGATTTTGGCCAAGAACCTCCGCTCCTCCATCAAGGATCTTAAGATGGGTCGTCATTTCATCTTCCAACAAGACAACGACCCAAAGCACACAGCCAAGAAAACCAAGGCCTGGTTCAAGAGGGAAAAAATCAAGGTGTTGCAGTGGCCTAGTCAGTCTCCTGACCTTAACCCAATTGAAAACTTGTGGAAGGAGCTCAAGATTAAAGTCCACATGAGACACCCAAAGAACCTAGATAACTTAGAGAAGATCTGCATGGAGGAGTGGGCCAAGATAACTCCAGAAACCTGTGCCGGCCTGATCAGGTCTTATAAAAGACGATTATTAGCTGTAATTGCAAACAAGGGTTATTCCACAAAATATTAAACCTAGGGGTTGAATAATAATTGACCCACACTTTTATGTTGAAAATTTATTAAAATTTAACTGAGCAACATAACTTGTTGGTTTGTAAGATTTATGCATCTGTTAATAAATCCTGCTCTTGTTTGAAGTTTGCAGGCTCTAACTTATTTGCATCTTATCAAACCTGCTAAATCTGCAGGGGGTTGAATAATACTTGTAGGCACTGCATGTATATATATAATATATATATATATATATATGTATATGTGTGCTACTGTCAAGGGAGGAATTTGCGTTGAAGACTGCTAATGGAGTCCTCATTTGGGATATCCAGAGATGGTGTCGTATTAGCTATATATTAGTGCCAATATATATATATATATATATATATATATATATATATATATATATATATATATATATATATATCTATATATATATCAATGTAGAAAAACAAAAAGCCAGCACTAAATGTGCACTTCAGCACTAAAAATTCCAAACTGTACTTATTATAAAAAATTTTGAGATTTTTGGCAAAAAATTGCAATTTCTTGAGCTGCCTTGCCACGTCACGGCAAATCTCATTTGAGGCAGTCCTACACTAAAATATTTTTATAAAATGTGCCATACGGCCTCACATATGAATAGTAGAACTGCTCTTAGCAGCACGCACCTTGCCTATTTCAATCCTGTACCCATGACTGAGTCATGGCTGTGGGCGGGACAGGTCCAAGCAAATGCTGCATGAAGTACCGTATTTTTCGGACCATAAGACGCACTTTTTTTCCCCCAAATGTTGGGGGAAAGTTGGGGGTGCGTCTTATGGTCTGACTATAGGGCTGCGGCTGGGAATGAGGGTGCTGCAGGTCATCGGGGGCACGAGCAGGCAGCAGCAGCGCCTGCCGTGACCACGTGGGCCCGCTCATTACATATGCACGCCCATCCTCCCGTCCATCTCTCAGCGCTGAAGCCGGCACTGACAGGTGGGCGGGAGGACGAGCGGGGACGCGCGCATAGTAAAGATCCGGCCGCATGATCACCCCTGGCAATTACAGCCTGGAGTGATCATGTGCGGCTGTATTCACTGCCCCCCGCGCGTCATTACCAGCGCGGGGTGCAGTGAATCAGTGTACTCACCCGTCCCCGTGTGTGGAGCCGCCCCCCTGCTGCACGCGATGTCTTCCTGTCTGTGCCGGTCAGCTGATCTGTGCTGAGCTGGTCAGCTGATCGGCACAGTCAGGAAGACATCGCGATGCAGCAGGGGAACGGCTCCACACACACAGATCAGCGTGCCAGAGAGGATGATGTGATCGGTGCTGCAGGGAGTGAGGAAAAGGTGAGTATAAACGTTTATTTTTTTCTCTGTGCTATAGGATACAGGCCATATACCAGGATGGTATATGAGCACGATGGGGGCATATGAGCAGGAGGGATGGGGGGGGTATGTGAACAGGCTGGATGGGGGGGGGTATGTGAACAGGCTGGATGGGGGGGGGGTATGTGAACAGGCTGGATGGGGGGGCGGTATGTGAACAGGCTGGATGGGGGGGGGTATGTGAACAGGCTGGATGGGGGGGGTATGTGAACAGGCTGGATGGGGGGGCGGTATGTGAACAGGCTGGATGGGGGGGTATGTGAACAGGCTGGATGGGGGGGTATGTGAACAGGCTGGATGGGGGGGTATGTGAACAGGCTGGATGGGGGGGTATGTGAACAGGCTGGATGGGGGGTATGTGAACAGGCTGGATGGGGGGGTATGTGAACAGGCTGGATGGGGGGGTATGTGAACAGGCTGGATGGGGGGGTATGTGAACAGGCTGGATGGGGGGGTATGTGAACAGGCTGGATGGGGGGGGTATGTGAACAGGCTGGATGGGGGGGTATGTGAACAGGCTGGATGGGGGTTTATAGCAGGATCATATACAAGGCAGGAGGATCATTACCAGGATGGGGTACCTTAGTAGAGAATTTGGGGACATTACCCCCATAACAGTGTCAGCAGCAGATCCTCGCCCCATAACAGTGTGTCATGACCACATTTTTTGCTTAAAGTTTTATTTTCCCATTTTCCTCCTCTAAAACCAGGGTGCGTCTTATAGTCCGGTGCGTCTTATAGTCCGAAAAATACGGTAAATAGCCTGTGGACAAGGCCTGATGACAATGTGAACAGTCACCAACCGCCAAAATCTAGACAGATGGAATACATCCCAAATTGAGGTGCATAGCATGGTGGGGGTCAGCCACCAACCAATTCAATAAAGAAAAACAAAAAGCCAGCACTAAATGTGCACTTCAGCACTAAAAATTCCAAACTGTACTTATTATAAAAATTTTGAGATTTTTGGCATCAGTCTAACTAGCTATATTCAGCCACCACCGTCTTTCCTGCCCTAACAACCGTCCTCTGGATCCTGTGTGACACTCGATCTACACCTCAGGGTTGGGATCGTGCTCTGAGCTCCAGCGGGCACTACCCCTGAGTCACAATCAGGTACCTGTTAACACCGATATGGACACACAGCCCATCACTCCCTCCTCTCCAACCCAACCACAACGGCAGTGAATACACAGTATGTAACACCTACCGTGGGATGGAGATGACCAGTCTACTTGGAATGGAGGGAGATCTCAGTCCATAACGTCTAAACCATCGGTATCGTCAGGTCAGCAGTGCGTCCGTGGAGCCCCACGCTGGTGCGCCAAACTGTCAAGGGAGGAATTTGCGTTGAAAACTGCTAATGGAGTCCTCATTTGGGATATCCAGAGATGGTGCCGTATTAGCTGTATATCAGTGCCAATATATATATATCAATGTATATAAGACAAAGAACACAGACATGCTCTCTCTTCAGCCAGCGTTACTAACTGAGCTCGTTATATATTGAAAGACACGTAATTATTACAGAAGGCACCTTCGGCCTTGAAAATGATACATAGAGTTTATGGGAGTGTCACTCCCCTATTTCTCCCAGCATTTGTACAATACATCTGTTCATTAAAACATTCTTTCTGTGTGGACACTACTGATAAGAGTTTGTAGCTTTACATTTTGGTTTCATTATTTTTGGTTAACTACTTTATGACTATACAACTTTGAATTATACTATAGGTTTGTGCAATTGCTACATAGACAGACAGATAATTTTGCATCTACATCTACATTTTGATTAGTTATATACACAGATATTCTTATTACGTTTAAACAAACATACTACAGCTCAGGTGACCTCCACAGTCTTCCCTTAATAAAATATCTGTGAATATTATTAACTTTAAATTTAAAATTTTTCCCTATTTAGATATATTTTATTATTTGGGACTTATTTGTGACCTACTGCCCTTGGGACTTTAATTATATTTATATCTATATATGTGGGCTTTCTATGGGATTGTTGTTTAATTTAACACTATAGGCTTTTTAGCTCCCCCCTTAAGTACTTATTTTTATTTATTAAACATAACTTTATGATTTATAGGGGCTATTAGAATTGGTGTTATTATTCTCATTAGGGCACATTATCCTGATTAAAAAAATTGAATCTAAACCTTATTTAAAAATTAGCATATAATTAAAAAAACAAAAGGATATTTGGAAATTGGAAATTGTTCATGGTTCTTTTTTCCGGATATGAAACAAAAAGGAAGATGCTTGGTCAGTGCTAGTCCACTTAGGGCCACTTTGTGAACCTGGATAATCTGCTCTTGATAAAAAAAAACCCAACAAAACATGATGTGAACAGTTTGTGGTGCAGACTTGGAAAAACCTTTTGGGATAATGGGTTGAATAGCGGCCGCTTTCTGCTTCGGTTATGTTGGGTCCATTGGTTTCTGAGATGTGACGTTAACTCGCGTATCACTGCCAGTGCTCAGCAGACTAGGCCGGAGAAACATCAGCCTGATGGGATAGACTCTTCCAAAACTTTTCCCTAGATGAAAGAATCTATAACTTGCATTTTATATTTAGAAAAATCACTGAATATATTCATATGAGTTAGTAGGAGACAAAAATAGTTGTAAATGGTTAGATTACATTAACCAAACTACATTTTTGGGTCTATAAATTGGCTGAATTAAGTATTTTAGATTACTCAATTTGTACCCTCAACAGTCCCCGTACCGTGTTCCCTTAGGAAAAGAGGAAGAAAGATCTGTTGGGAAATTCTGCTTGACTGAACGTTGAGGCATGGGTGGAGAGGGGAATGGGATTTCTTCACCGGTTTGAGACTAAGGACCCCTAGGTGAGTCCTCACCCTTTGTAGTTGGACTTTCCCATGTCTCAAGGTTTTCTAAGTCCTCTCTTCTAACTGTTTCGGCAATGATGGTTTGGGACTTTACAGGTCTTTTTGTAAAGGATAAATATAAGCACGACGCTTAGTGCAGCTTCGGTGGATCGACCCTTCTGCAATGCGGGGCGTGAATCCATGTTGAGCTTTATCGAAATTTGTGTCCTTTTAGGATTAATCAGTTTCCTGACCGAAAACCATATACTACTAACTCTGATTTAGGATCTGGAATTAGAAAATACACTGGTTTATTTCTCTAATTAGTGAATCATATGAAAATTATACGTGCTTTGCGCTAGACTAAAAAAAAACATTTTACATTGGAACTTGTTTATTACTAAAGAGAAACACAACACACCACAGAGAAACAAAACACACTAAAGAGAAATACAACACGCATTAATTTACAATTTATTAGTTTGGTTTTTTACATACCACTTGCATTATGTGGATTTTCAGCAATGACGTCGTTTTCTGCACTGCACTTTGACCAGACTTGGAAAGAAATCTACACAACACGCACAGACTTGCATACAATGTGCTTATGATATACATCTATAATCAGTTTGCAGTCTCTAAGAATGGGTAGAGCAGATGCAGGGTGTTTCTACGGACTTTTTACAGTTTTTCTTCATTATTTTAAGAACGTGCTTTCCAAGACTGGGTGAGTTTGCCTACCTGGGTACTGAACCCTGGCATCACTAAAGCGCACACTGATATTTAACTTTCACAGATGTTAGTCTATGTTACTTGGGTTATCATTAAGAAGAGATCTCATGGCAGAGAAAGCTTACCACCCTTCATCCACAGACCTTCCTTAGTTAGCCAGCTCCCTGCGTCTCGCACTCCACTCCTTATTGATTCACTTGTTCCTGTAGGGATTTAAGAACATAAGGAGTGACAGAAGTCACTGATGTGACAGATGTCACCGAGGCATGGTTTTTATGTATGGTAAAGGACTCCTCAACTCTAGACCCGTTTACTTCTTTTTGGTCAGCTGCACTTGTGCGGGGATCTCTATCCGATTCCATCAGCTCAGATTTAGACTTTCTTTTTAGCGTACCTAGCTTATTTGATAACAGGAAAAATTTACATCCTACATACATTTTGATTATTTTACCTACTTTTGCTCCATCCATTTAGAGAGGCACTTACATCACTTCCTTCTGTACCGATAGGAGGGGAGAGAGTGGCCTAAATTTAGATTACTTAATGTTGTGTAAACTGTAGCATATCCAGTGCAGAATCGACCACCATCTGGTTTCATCTATAAAAACAAAAACTAAAAGAAATATAGATTAAATTATTCCTATAACAGACATATATTCCTACATTCATAATAATCCAATAAACATGACATAACTGTTGCAAAAGAAAGGCTAGCTTTAAAGCCTGCTTTAAAGCCTATTCAATATATCTGCTGCTGGAAAAATATAATAGATATTTACTTCCTTCTTTTTTATATACTACTTTGGCAAAATATATAGATCTATAATAGTAAACAATATGATTAACCAACCGATAAATATAACTTATACTTTACTGGGAAATTTTGAAACTTTATAACAAGATTTATAGATATTCTGTATTTATAAAAGAAAAGGAAAATAATATTGGCAGTTTGTATGTAAAAATAATACAAAATAAAAACATAACGATAAAAACAAAAAACCTAATTTGTATATTTTAAAAAATGTACTTTTCCTTGCAAAATTAATTTAATTATATAAATAGCAGCAGAATACTATTGATAATCTCCTATGAAATTTTGAATCTTAAGGATTAAACAAAATCCACTTCACCAGTTGGAAAAAAACACTTGTTAGTACATAAGACAGAAACAGTTTTGTAAATCTGCTGAAGCTACCTTTTTTTTCTTGTTTTATAACTTGTGATAACTAACAGCGTACTGTATATCTTTTTATACATTTCTGTAGGAGTGCGAGAACATTATTAAAATAGATGTTTTGGGACTGGAAATCACTGCAACAAAAACAAGCAGTCCGAGGCTCCCCCCTGTGTCATTAGGGAAGGTTGGGGCAGACTCCTGGTTCAGCCGGACGGTGGGCAGTATCTTGGGAAATCTCCTGGGACTGATTTAAAGGGATACTGTGATACTCTGGGAAAAGGCATGTCAGGGTTAAAATGACGATGATGATGAGACTCAAAAAATCTCTCGGGATCTCACTGCTGTTTCTAATCATAATGTCGTGTGCACACGAGAATGAAGAATAACTGGACAGCAAGTCAGTTACATCTATCTCCATGACTGGCACTGGCCAAGTGATCTTTATTATTTGAAAAAACTCTAGACCGAGCATTAAGGGGGTGTAAACAAAAGCTTTAGTCCAATCAAGTATCGCAGGGCAGGGCTTCATGACGTAGAGAGATCTGCACATCCTCCTTGGATTGGTTAGTCCAGGCTCCAGGAATTTCTTTGTCCATCGTCCCATGTGCAAAACAGGAAGCGACAGCCATCTTCAAGATATATATATATATATATATATATATATATATATATATATATATATATATATATATATATATACTAGTATATACTGTCTAAGGAAAAATCACTGAATATGCAATATACATACATACATATACAAGAAACAAAAGCCTTCACAAATATGTGTGTTAGTTTACTTCTACTGAACTATATACCTGAGTCTATGAAATTGCTGAATTAAGTATTTTTGTATACTCAATTCTTGTCCTCAACAGTCCCCCCTAAAGACTTACTTCTGCCATTTCTGAATTCTAAGGGTACTATGTTCCCTTAGGAAGAGAGATAGAAAGATCTGTTGAAAAACCTGCCTAACTGAACGTTGAAACATGGGCGGAAAGGGGAAGTGGTTTTCTTCACCGGTTTGAGACCAAGGACTCCTAGGCGAGTCCTCACCCTTTGTAGTTGGACTTTCCCATGTCTCAAGGTTCTCTAAGTCCTCTCTTCTAACTGTTTTGGCAATGCTGGTCTGAGACTGTACAGGGTTTTCTGAAAAGGATAAGTATGAGCAGAACACTCAGTGCAGCTCTGGTTGATCAACCCTTCTGCAATGCGAGGTGTGGATCCATAGATTTTTCTGTGGATTGGATCAGCTCATCTAGTGTTAACTCATGGCTCTTTTTTGCTTGTCCTTTAGGATCAATCAGTCTCCTGACTGGAGACCATATGCTAATAGCTCTGATTTAAGATCTGGAATTGGAAAATACACCTGATTATCACACTATTCAGTCAATTATATAAAAATTGTACATGCCTGTGCTAAACCAAAAACATCTTACATGAAAACCTGTTTATTACGAAAAGAAAACAAAACATATACATTTTATACACGATTTGCCAGTTTCCACTTTTCTATAAAATATACACTTTTTGTAAACTTTTTTTTTTGTTTTGTTACATACCACCTTCATGCGCTTCTCAACAATAATGTCGTTTTCTGCACTGGAATGCCTCTGACCAAACCTGGAGAGAAATCTACACAACACACACAAACTTGCATACAACGTGCTCATGATATACAGCTATAATCAGTCTGCAGTGTCTAAAAAATGGGTAGGGCAGGTGCAGGGTGTTTCTACGGACTCTTTACAATTCTCCTCACTTTGTTCTAGGCACATGTCTTACAAGACTGGGTGAATCTGCCCACCTGAGTACTGAACCCTGGTGTCACCAAAACACACACTGACAATTGTCTTTCACAGATGTTACCTGGGCCATCATTAAGAAGAGCTCTCATGGCAGAGAAAGCTTACCACCATTTATCCACACACCTTCCTCAGTCAGCTGGCTCCCTGCATGTCACACTCCATTCCTTGTTGTTTTGCTTTTGTTCCTGTAGGGATTTAAGAACACAAGGAGTGACAGAAGTCACTAACGATGTGACAGGTGTCACCGAGGCATGGTCGGTATTGGTGAAAGACTCTCAACTCTAGGCCCGTTCACTGCTTCTTGGTCAGCTGCACCTGTGCGGGGATCTCCATCCAATTCTATCAGCTCAGATCTAGACTTTCTCTTCAGCATACCTAATTCATTTGACAACAGGAAAAAATATACAACCTACATACACCTCTAAAGACTCTTACCCACTCCCGTTCTACCCATCTAGAGAGGCATTTAATGTGGCACTGCCTCCTGTACCCATAGGATTGGAGGGAGTGGTCGAATTTAGACTACCTTATGTTGTGCAAACTGCAGCATATCCAGTGTAGAATTGACCAACATCTTGTTCCATCTATAAAAACAAAAACTAAAAACAATATACATTAGATCATTCTTATAACTTTAACTCTGACCATAATACAGTTAGTGGTCATCTATACTTCACATGACTGAAAATACTAAATAAATAAACAAATAAACATAACCTGCGGGGGAAGGGTCAGCTTCAAAACCTATCTAATATGCCTGCTGCGCCCTCTACTGTTGGAGAATATAATTATTACCTTCGTGTCCCCCCTTGTTTAATTGAGAATTTATTTACCAATGTAACAAAATTCAGAGTTTTTATGCTGGTATTCCCTAAAAGAAAAATAAGACAGCAGGCAATAAATTAGCTACACACTAAAACTTAAAATGAACAAACACAGAAAATAACGTATATCTTACAACAATATACATTGCTGGGGAATTTTAAAACCTTATAAACACTGTATCCATAAAGAAAAGAAAAATCTTTCATAATAGAAATAACTGAGACATGATTAAATGACAGCTGTGACTGGGCGACTAACCTGTAAAAATATATAAATTGTTTAGAAATAATCGTAAAAACATAAAAGATAATAGAGTCACAAAATAAAAATATATTGTTCGAATAAATCGCCATTAAAAAACAAAACAACACAGAAATTAAATCGCACATACCATGAAATCTAATATTCCCTATTCAGGTATAAGCAGTAAACTAAAAATGTGAAATCCTGACCTCTAAGGGTTAAACCAAACTTATGTCACTATTGGGGAAAGACATATTCATTCCATCCTTATCTCTTAAAAGCGAGAGTGGAAGAAGAAAAAAACCCTCATCCTTTGTTATAACAAGGACGTAGCAGTGAACACATCCATTCCCCACATCTCTATTAGATGCATTATACATTTTTCCTTATTTATTTTTACAAATGGATTTCATACATTTTGACATCAGTGGAGGTAAGTCGTTTACAATTTTTGTTTTAAATTAACTAACACAGTACAAAGATATATATTTACCTTCCTCTATTCTATTTTATGATATAATGCTGCAGGACTTCTAAAATACCAATTGATTTTATGTGAACAGATATTTTTCTATTCATCAATTCTGTAAAATTTTCACTTACTTATCTTTAACTTGCATTTATGGGATAGCTGAGTAAACAAATATACTATTTTATACTTATTCAGATGTGTTAGTCATATATACCAGAGAACACCTCCCACCGGGGATGGGTGGAGAGCTTTGAACAAAGAGCCATTGCGAGGGGTGTGGCTTATGAGGTGTACTGCCATCAGTGGGTGTAGCAAGACGGCTGCCACAGGAAGTTCCAGGCACCTGACTTCCGGGTGTAGCATCCATATTGTGACTCCCTGGGTGTACTGGGAGTGGCTGGAACTACCTAGTGAACCAGGGATACTTTTAGTGCCTGTAAACCAATTTGCATTCCAGCATACAAAGGAGAGATTTGATTAGTACCAGATATGAATGACTTCAAAAGGAGAACAATGAGGTACAGCTAAAGAAAAACATTTAGTGATTCTACATACCGCAACACACAGTGAATAGGGTCTTTGTCCTCCAGTATACCCTCACTGGAGATTAATCAGAACTTCAGTACATGGGTTGCAGCCTGCCATCTAGTGGTAGTCCAACGATTTTACACAACTTTTTACAATCTTTTATATATTTTCCCACTCTTTTTCTTTTGTAGCTAGGGTGACAGCGTTCTCAGCTCCCACTAAAAACAATCTCTTCTCGAACAGAGTATACAGTGCTCTAATTGGACCGGCCGGCTCCAACGGAATTCTTTCTCGCCTCCTCCGCGTTTGTAATACGCAGACAGTGACTCGCGTCTAATACGCAGGAGAATACGCTAATTCCAGCACCTTTAACTTAACTAAAAAATGAAATCTTTTCCCGCCTCGTCTGCTACGCAGACAGTGACACGCATCTAAAACACAGGGGAATACGCTAATTCCACTTTAAGTTACCAGAACCCTTCCCGCCTCGTTTATTATCTATTCAATATTTAATATCTAATAAACAGTGGATGTGTCATCTGCAACACAGGGGAATCGCTAGTTCTCATACCTCTGTTCAAAAAGAAACTCAATTGTAAATACTGAAAAACGCATTAACCCGTTAGTTTCTGTTCCAATCCAAACCAAAATAGCACTTGTTTTTCTTTCAAATCATTACAACTTCTTCGTTTGCTTTACTACGCAAAGGCTGCATCTACCTCCTGTATGTTAGCCCACTGACCCCTCCTTTCTCCTCACTCCAAGCAAATGCCTGGGCTGTCTTCACCCCCCCCCTTCTTCTCAGCTAAAAGACGGCAGGGACGTAGCTGTGTAATTCGATCTCCGCTCTGTCTCAAGCAGCCGGTGGACATATGGCCCCCACCTTTTTTTTTTTTCCTCCCTCAATGTAAAGACTGCAGGCAGTGGGTGATTGTTAACTTCCCCCCTGCTTTCTTTGTTTCTCAGTGAAGAACCACTGAGGACTTCAGTGCTTTTAACCAATTTTTATCAGTGAAGAAATGCAGGCTGCGTCTGTGGGCTTCTACACTCTCCCTCCGTCTGCCCCTTCGCTCTCTGCCCTGCTGCTGGGCGTATGGCCCCCCTCTTTCCTTGCTTTTTTTTTTTGTTCCCAGTGAAGAGATGCAACCATGTGGCTGGGCTCTACCAGACTCGCTCCAAACAGTGATGGATAAATGACCCCTCCTTTCTCTTCCCTCTTAGTGAGAGACTGTAAGCACTAGTTGCGTAATTCGACCCTGCTCTGTTTCTATCTACAACAGAGCCCTCCGTGAACAATAACAGACAATTAACTCTCCGAGAACCAAACAGAGAAATCACAAGCCTGATTAACCATACACTACATACAAATCAACAGCTACTCAAAAAGCCCCCCCGATTTCTCCCTCTATACAACTCAGAAATACAGACAGTCAGATCCTTTAACACCTACACCTAGCCCCTATGGGGGCTGGGTCCTTCTCTAGGTCACCGGCGAGTGACAGTCACACCGTTAGGTCTCCGGTGCACTACCATTCTCCGGACTAGTGACCACCCCCTTTGGCCAGGTGTCTCTCGAACCACAGGTAAAACAGCACACACAATGTATATGATGCTTACCGCGGAACGGAGGGTGATCAAGTCCTCGATATCGAGCAACACCTGGATACTTGTGGAGTAGCCCCCAGACGTCCGGAAAGTGGAAGATCTGACTCACCCTTCTCGGTGGCCCCACGTTGGGCGCCAACTGTCAGGGTTAAAATGACGATGATGATGAGACTCAAAAAATCTCTCGGGATCTGACTGCTGTTTCTAATCATAATGTCATGTGTGCACACAAGAATGAAGAATAACTGGACAGCAAGTCAGTTACATCTATCTCTATGACTGGCACTGGCAAAGTGATCTTTATTATTTGAAAAAACTCTAGACAGAGCAGTAAGGGGGTGTAAACAAAAGTTTTAGTCCAATCAAGTATCGCAGGGCAGGGCTTCATGATGTAGAGAGATCTGCACATCCTCCTTGGATTGGTTAGTCCAGGCTCCAGGAATTTCTATGTCCATCGTCCCATGTGCAAAACAGGAAGCGGCCGCCATCTTCAAGCTATATATATATATATATATATATATCCACTAGTATATAAGGTGTGTAAGGAAAAATCACTGAATATGCAATATACATATATACATGTTAGTAAGAAACAAAAGCCTTCACAAATATGTGTGTTAGTTTACTTCTACTGAACTATATACCTGAGTCTATGAAATGGCTGAATTAAGTATTTTTGTATACTCAATTCTTGTCCTCAACAGGCACACCTGGCTTCAGGTAGAGTATTACTGAATCTACAGAGAACACTTTTATTGTAGATTTGTGTGTTGCAAGTTTTGGTTACGGTTTCGAGAGTACTTGGCCAAACACTGAGATTTGGGGGTGTGACACTTTCTTTGATAGTGACCGGGCTGACCATAACGCCAATAATTCTGTTGCTGGCTCTGCTGGTTTTGTTGATTGGGAGCTACGTATATGGGGTTTGGACTTTGTTGGGGCATGGGCTGTGGCGGGGGCTGCACCGGCGCGGTTGTATACACAAATTGATCTTGAGCCCATCTTTTTAAAGCGGCACAATACTGTTCTTCACTTCGGAAAATGGTGTCATTAGTGCCTGGGGGCATTGGGAGATGGGGTTCCATTAAGGGCCAAAAACTGTCTCCTGCTTTTACTTTGGTGAGATTGACAAGGTCTTTCTGGGCAGCTGAATAAAACTGGTGGACCTTTAGTATCTTCCTATAAAATCGCATAGTGTTAATTTCGGGATCTGGCAGGCACGGGATTAATGCCGCTGACTGGATAGGGTTGAAAGGGACATATTTAAATGAGGGCTGTTCTTCGTTAGGTTCGGGGTAAGGCTCACTATGTGTCCTAGGGGAAGGAGGGGGATCCAAGGGGAGGGGATTGGTAACTGGGGAGTGTGACGGCAGACTGGCCGGTGAGGGTAGAGATGGCATTGCAGGTATGGGAGGGATCAGGAGTATGGGTGTGGAAAGGGTTAAGGGATGCTGTCTAGTGACTGCAGCATCTGTGAATATCTCCGGGACAGGGGAATAGAATGGAGATCAGGTTGTGGGGCAGCAACAAAACAACCTGTCGGAGGACCCTCAGATCTGTCCACAGACTCGGGTAACATATAGAAAAACACAACATCTCCTCGCTCATCCTCTTTTTTGACTTCAGTATATCTTTCTGATAGCAATATCTGTGTTATTCTGTTAAACAATTTAGCATCAATCAACAAGTAATACTCTGAAAATCTCCGGGGCATGTTACAAAGCTGACCTGTCTCCAGCATGTGCCCCTTCCTAAGGAATGTTTACTAAATCCACTGTGAATCCTCAGCTTTCTTAACCTTGTCTTCTCCATTCTAAACATTTTTGCTATTTTGGTGATGTCTGGATTACACTACTATATGACTATGCGGTGTGTGCGTTAGAGCCCGGCCGGAACTCAAGGCTACACCTCTATACTAGCTGGCAACTCATCAGCTATATAGTAATAAGGGTATCCCGCGCTTGGAGGAGGGGTACAAAATATACAGGCATATACAAGAATGTCCCGACCTCCGGACTTGGTCAACTGTATCAAATTTAATGTCCTAATCCCTATCTTCAGTCACGGGAACCCCCCCCGCATCTTTAATTACAGACCAAATCAGTCTAACTAGCTATATTCAGCCACCACCGTCTTTCCTGCCCTAACAACCGTCCACTGGATCCCGTGTGACACTCGATCTACACCTCAGGGTTGGGATCGTGCTCTGAGCTCCAGCAGGCACTACCCCTGAGTCACAATCAGGTACCTGTTAACACCGATATGGACACACAGCCCATCACTCCCTCCTCTCCAACCCAACCACAACGGCAGTGAATACACAGTATGTAACACCTACCGTGGGATGGAGATGACCAGTCTACTTCGAGTGGAGGGAGATCTCAGTCCATAACGTCTAAACCATCGGTATCGCCAGGTCAGCAGTGCATCCGTGGAGCCCCATGCTGGTGCGCCAAACTGTCAAGGGAGGAATTTGCGTTGAAGACTGCTAATGGAGTCCTCATTTGGGATATCCAGAGATGGTGCCGTATTAGCTGTATATCAGTGCCAATATATATATATCAATGTATATAAGACAAAGAACACAGACATGCTCTCTTTTCAGCCAGCGTTACTAACTGAGCTCGTTATATATTGAAAGAAACTTAATTATTACAGAAGGCACCTTCGGCCTTGAAAATGATACATAGAGTTTATGGGAGTGTCACTCCCCTATTTCTCCCAGCATTTGTACAATACATCTGTTCATTAAAACATTCTTTCTGTGTGAACACTACTGATAAGAGTTTGTAGCTTTACATTTTGGTTTCATTATTTTTGGTTAACTACTTTATGACTATACAACTTTGAATTATACTATAGGTTTGTGCAATTGCTACATAGACAGACAGATAATTTTGCATCTACATCTACATTTTGATTAGTTATATACACAGATATTCTTATTACGTTTAAACAAACATACTACAGCTCAGGTGACCTCCACACTACTAGAATATTAGCAAATAGCAAAGCACATAGCTGCATAGTAATGCCGACTCTCCCAGTATCCGCTCAGCTTAGCCAGGCCCTACTCCATATTTTTTTCTTTCAAAGCTGACAACTAAAACATTGAGAGTATGTTAAAAATCCTAAATGACTTACTCTAAGAGTAATGAAGTAATAGAAGGTATTTTATCCACTTGTAAAAGAATTGAATAGATCCAACAGATCTTTTCTGAAGAAATAAAGGAGGAAAAAAAGAGAGGAGAGGAGCAGGAGTAGTTTTGAACAAAGAAAGATACGTTTTTTTTACTTTATTGGAAAGACGACAATAACCCCTTCATGTCACAGAGAAGCCGGAGAGATACGTGTGGAATGCGTCCCCTCCCAGCTCACAGCAGGGTCTTATTGTCTGTGCAACTGGAAGAATTAAGACATTCACAAAAGTAATTAGCAATAGTTTGTTTTTATTTTACTGATCCTAACCCAATGATTACATTAAAATAGAAGATTAGATTTCTTGCAGTATGGAAATAATAGTTTTTTTGTTGGAAAATAATTGTTTATTCCGTGCTTCTGCCCCCAAACTGCCAGTATATATATTTGTTTTGTTTTTTTTTTCTTTCATGGACATAACACCGTCCGTTTATACTATAAACTATTTATCACAAGGTGCCCAAAATTCACTGGCAATATATATTGTTGCAGTGATATCAATTCTGAAAAGAAATATAAATAAATGGACTTCTCTGTATCCGGAGGCTGGGTTGCTTTAGTTTATAGTATGTAGATCACTTCTTGCCTGCTGGCCTAGTCATATCTTACGATAGGAGTTATATTTATTTTGCTTTTTGTATTTCCCAGTAGAAGAAAGGAAGGTTACAAAAGAGCAACCTGAATTGACCCGAAAAACATGGTTTACAGCAGTGACCCGTGGCCTGCTATTCTGCTAGACTGGACCAGAGCCACGTCTGTCGTACAAGCTAGGGCTGAAAAGACCACAAAAATAAATCCTGATTACAAACTTACAATGAAGACGATATTTCTGGTTGTCAGTTGTGTTGTGTTTTCCCCTTGACAATTATTTGCAGTCTCATGGGAAACAGCAATATATTATATAATATATATAGCTCTGGCTAAAATGAAGAGACCGCTGCACAATCGTCAGTTTCTCTGATTTTTCTCTTTATATTTCTGAGTAAAATGTAAATTCCACTTTTCTTCTATAATCTACTGACGACGTCTCCGAATTTCCAGCAATAAATGTTGTATTTATTTTCTGAAAATGAGAAATGGTTAAAATAACAGCACAATGCATTGCTCTCACCTCAAATAATGCAAAGAAAACAAGTCCATAATCATTTACACACAACAATATAATAATGTTTTACCTCAGGAAGATTCAGAAATCAATATTTTGTGGAATAACCATGATATGTAATCCCAGCCTTCCTGCGTCCTGGCCGCTTTCCACCAGTCTTCACACTGCTTTTGGGTGACCTTATGCCACTCCTGGAGCAAAAATGTAAGCAGTTCTTCTTTGTTTGATGGCTTGTGACTATCCATCTTCCTCTTTATTACATTCCAGAGGTTTTCAATGGGGTTCAGTTCTGGAGACTGGGCTGGCCATAACAGTGTTTTGATGTGGTGGTCCTTCATCCACACAATGATTGACCTAGCTGTGTGGCATGGCACATTGTCCTGCTGGAAAAAAACAGTCGTCAGAGTTGGGGAACATTGCCTGAGCAGAAGGATCTGGGGATGCTACAGCAAGGCTGGAATTGGGCAGATTAAACTTTGTGAATGACAAATGAAGCCGCATGCAAGGTTATGCACTCAAATTTAGTACAGAAATCCCTTCTTGTATCCAATTCAGTCCAGAGCGGATCACACAGACCACGTCCAAGAAACAATTGAGAGAGAATGAAAAAACTACGTGTAACAACTGAATAGAGGAGAAATCGCCCCGATCACTCCATCTCACTGTCCTGCATTACAGGAACTAATGCAAATGTCTGACATCAAAATACAACCGACTGAAGTCCTCCAAGATAAATGGCCGCTAAATAAATATAAACCGTGAAAACCTAGTGTGAGGAAGTAGGGATATATTCTGAGCTATTAAGCCATATTCCTATAGCCGTCATCTTGTCAAGGTACGACCATATCTCGTTGTGTGTGACTGGGCCTTAAGGCCTAAGGAGGCTTCAATCATTATGCTAATTAACTTGAGGAAATTGTCTGTTAGCCCGTGGTGTGACAAAAGACAAACTCCTATGAAATGGAAATTAGATGAGCTGTTTAGGCCTGGGAACAATAAGGGAAAGGAAGACCCCCCCTCTGTCACGCTGCAGAAGAAGTGACAACTAATCAGAGGCATCCTGTACACCTGAGACAGACAGGCACCAGGAATAAATGTTTAGTATCTCATGAGCCGTGCTTCCTATAAACACGTCAAGCAGAAATATCGCATCCAGGCATGCTGACGATTCTAGCACATATTTTATATAGGCGCGGGACCTCCGTAGGTATCCCAAACTTGATATTGGCCAGTGGGGTCCCAGCAGACTAATCATGTGTCCTATCATTATGAAGATACAATCATAACTGTAAATATGAAAGCATTGTCGTCCGCCTATGACATTCTCAGGCAAAGTTATGGCCAATAATCACTTTGGGATATTGTTTCAGACCCAGGACAGGGGTGCGGCAGTTCTCCCCTGTGAGGTCACTAGGTAGGAGGGGACATGGATTGTAGCCAGTTTGATAAAGGCAATGTGGCCATATTCTGGCTTGTCTTTACTCGGGGGTCATGTGTCCGATACACATGTGAGGAAGTCCATGAAACCCTGGTCGAACGGCGCCCGCCTGTAGCCAGACGCATAAGGTAACTGATCTGTATGCCTGCTTGTGATCCATAACTTATCTGTAAATGTACTCTGACTTACGTATATGTATATTCTGTAAATTCCATATTGTATATATTGTAGTTTCTAGTGTGTCTTAGGCCGATTAAAATATATAATTTAATCTTGGGCTGTTCTGTTATCTCGATCCTGAATCCCACGTCTGTGTGCTCGGCTAATAGTTATCGTAATCGATTGGTGGCAGCGAATTTATGCCAAGGATCATTGTGGGACAACCAGTGAGATCTGGGGAGGTTTAGATATATTCCGTCCGCAGAAGTCGGGGGAATATATACCTTACTCTCAACCGGGAACCCTTCCATCATCGGCATAGTAGAATAGCGGCCTCCTGGCTTATTGTCGGGCAATTCCATAATTGGCCTGACTATAAGAGGGGCGCTAGAGAGCGCGTCATGTGCTCGGTCTGTCGGGTGGTGGAAAGGGGGGCTGTAACTTCCACTTCCTACCCTCCATTTCGTGACACCTAGAAAATCTCTGGGACGTGAAGATCAATAAAGTATAAAACATTTATTAGATACAAGATGCTCAAACAAGTGTCAGTGAAGGGAATATAGATTACAGATGGAAAAGGGCTGGTATCACGAGGCATTATGCATTATCAAGAGGTAGCACACGGTATCACGCAGTATCATGAGGTGTCACATGGTCTCACGACAAGGCATCATGAGTTATCACGCGCAGGGCTAGATTAAGGTTGGTGGGGGCCCCTGGGCAGAAAATCTGGTGGGGGCCCCATAAATGTTAACATTTTTAGCCATAACAGTAGAGCACGAACTGTAGCATTTAGATATAAATCCAATAAACATGTATCTTATCCTGTTCTGCCACATTCAGATTTACAATACTACAATACAGATACAGTCCAGGATCCTCACAGCTGTCACTTATGCACACAGTACAATACAGATACAGTCCAGGATCACTCACAGCCGTCACTTATACACACAGTACAATACAGATACAGTCCAGGATCACTCACAGCCGTCACTTATACGCACAGTACAATATAGATACAGTCCAGGATCACTCACAGCCGTCACTTATACACACAGTACAATACAGATACAGTCCAGGATCACTCACAGCCGTCACTTATACACACAGTACAATACAGATACAGTCCAGGATCACTCACAGCCGTCACTTATACGCACAGTACAATACAGATACAGTCCAGGATCCTCACAGCTGTCACTTATGCACACAGTACAATACAGATACAGTCCAGGATAATCACAGCCGTCACTTATACACAGAAAGTAGAGTTACATATTTTTTATTGATCCCAATGTTAAAGCAGCCAGGGTCGGCTCCAGGTTTTCGTGGTTCCTGGTTGAGTCTCAGTGGGCCCCATCAACATGCAGACACGCACATACACATACAGGCATACTGTAACGTCCTAGAGATGGATTCACTGGGCCGTGCACCGGACTCACCCAGTGAGGCAACCCGGAGCTAACCCCTATACAGGGGCTGTCCGATCACCCCACCAGAGGGGCTAGATGCACGGTAGCCAGAACACTAGGGGTACGGGATAAGAGTCCTTCAGGGATCTGTACAGGAATGTCTCTGAGTCCAACGGGCACCGTAGGCAGGACAGAAGATTGGAACCAGATTCAGGTGCCGAGTAGGAACAGCAGACGGGGTCCGGGTTCAGCGAGACGTGCAGACTGATGTTTACCAGGTGAAGTCGGGGATCGGTGATGGGTTCAGGCTGATGGGAGATGGCGGGATCCTCAGCAGACAGTCACCGGGAGACTTCCTGGGGAATCAGCCGTCAGGACCGGGTTAGGGTGGCAGGCGGGTTCTGCGGAAGAGAAGGAGTTAAACGGAGACAAGACACAAAGGGACCTGAACACCTAGCTATGGGAACACGTTGATCAGGCACCGCCCACATGGAAAGGAATTCCTAATATACCCTGCACCTGTAATTGGCCATATCCTGTTTCCGGGACGCTGGCCCTTTAAGAAGAGGTGAGTGAACGCGCGCCCTAATGCGCATGCGCGAGGCTCGTGTGCTGGAGACCAGTGCAGGAAGCGGTGCAGGAGATGCAGGAGGACCAGACAGAGTGTCCTGGGTCGCAGGGAGACGCCATGGACCGGCAGGCAAGAGGCACAGAGGACGCAGAGGAGGGAGAGTGAGGGGGGCAGCCATGGGCATGAGGACCAGGAACCGGAGCGGTGAGTGACAGACGGCGCCGGGACCCGGGGAGCGTGACACATACGTACATGTACATATTTGAAGACAAATTCACAAAAATACATTTAAACAGATAAATATATACACAGTCATATACACTGACATACATGCAGACACAGATGCATTACAGGTGTTAATATGGAGAAGTCACAAGCAGCATCACTCACCTCCCCCGCTTGTTTCCAGCTCCTCCAGGACATGTGGCTGTGTTGCATGATGGCCATCACTAACAGACATGACTGCACACCGTGCACACTGACAGCACATCTGTATATACATCACATGAGGGGCTGGGGCCTACACTATATATATTACAGGAGGGGCAGGGGGCATAGACTTTACTGGGTGGGGCATAGATGTTACTGGAGTGGCAAACAGCTCTGGTGGTGTACACATTACTGGGCTGGGTGGCACTCTAGGGGACCCATAGAGTTCTGGGGTGCCGCACAGACTGCTCTGATTCATATATACACACACACACACAGCTCTGCTTCACACACACACATACACACACACACACACTGCTCTGCTTCTCACACACACACACACAGCTCTGCTTCACACACACATCTCTGCATGACACACCTCTGCTTCACACACACACACACACACACACACCTCTGCTTCACACACACACAGCTCTGCTTCACACACACACACAGCTCTGCTTCACACACACACACACACAGTTCTGCTTCACACACACACACACACACACACACACAGCTCTGCTTCACACACACAGCTCTGCTTCACACACACACACGCACACACACACACAGCTCTGCTTCACACACACACACAGCTCTGCTTCACACACACACACACACACATAGATCTGCTTCACACACACACACACACACACAGCTCTGCTTCACACACAGCTCTGCTTCACACACACACACAAACAGATCTGCTTCACACATACAGCTCTGCTTCACACACACACACACACAGCTCTGCTTCACACACACACACTCACACACACACAGCTCTGCTTCACACACACACACACAGCTCTGCTTCACACACAGCTCTGCTTCACACACACACACACAGCTCTGCTTCACACACACACACACACACACACACACACACACATACAGCTCTGCTTCACACACACTAACACACATACACAGCTCTGCTTCCACATTAGCAACACCCACATCTTTCTTCAGCTCTGCGAGCCCTTACCTCCTCTAATGCCATCCTCCTGCTGCTCCGTTGTAGGCCGCCGTCCTCCTGCTGCTACGCTGCCGCGGCCATCCTCCTGCTCCAGTGAGTCTCCTTTCCTGGCTTCGGCGTTGGTATTCTCCTCCTCCGCGGCTGCGGCGTCCTGCTCTGACGTCCGTAGCATTGGATGCCGCAGCAGAGCAGGGAGCTGATTGGCACACCTCTGACTCCGGAAGTGCAGGCGCTGGTACTTCCAGGGTCAATCAGAGTCCTGCGCCCGCAGTTTGTTTTTGCGTCTTAGAGATGCAGATACAAATAAATATAGGTGCGTCTTCCCCCCCCCGGAAAACACAGCTGATTTATTAGACTATCTTTACTGAGGGGGAGAGGGTGTGGAAAAAAAAATGCTGACGGGTGCCTAATGGCAAGTATGGCCCTGGTGGTGGGGGCCCCCTTGGAAGCTCTTTTGGTGTTGGCTGCGGGGTTGGAGCCCCGCCTGCCCCGCCTATAATTCAGCCCTGATCACACGGTATTGTCACGAACCACCAGGGGGGTCACTCCGAACTCCCCCGTGCTGGCCACCATCTGCTTTAAGGTGCCATTGAACCGCTCGCACAGGCCATTAGTCTGTGGATGGTACAGGCTGGCCACCAGATGTTGCACCTGGACTTGCTTACAGAGGGCCTCCATCAGCTGTGACATGAATTGGGTCCCCCGGTCAGTGAGCATTTCCTGGGGAAAACCCACTCGGGAGAAAATCTCCAGCAATGCGGTGGCCACCTTGTCAGCCTGAATGGACAACAAGGCCACTGCTTCAGGGTACCGGGTGGCATAGTCCACTACCGTCAGTATGAAGCGTTTCCCGGAGCTGCTGGGGATGGCCAGCGGGCCGACCAGATCCACAGCCACCCTCCTGAAAGGCTCATCGATGATGGGCAGAGATACCAGTGGGGCTTTGGGGTGTGGCCCCGCCTTCCCCACTCTCTGACAGGTTTCACACGAACGGCAGTAGGCAGCCACATCGGCCCCCATTTTTGGCCAGTAGAAATGCTGGTTTAACCTGGCCTTGGTCTTAGCGATCCCTAGGTGTCCGGCCATCGGAATCTCATGTGCGATCCGCAACAACTCCGTCCGAAACGGATAGGGTACCACCAACTGTCGGTCCCTGGGCCACGCCTCTGGTGAACCCTGCTGGACCGTGACCCGGTACAGCCTTCCTTGGTCCCAGACCACTCGCTCCGGGTCCGAGTCCGAGGGAGGCTGTGCCGCCTGCCCCTTAAGAGCTTTCAGGCTGTCGTCAGCTTCTAACGCTGCCTGAAACCCCTGACTAGATGTGGCCAGAATCGACGAGACTGTCACATCTTCGGTCCGTACCCCGGGACCTGTGTCCTGGCCTCCGCCTGACTCGGCTGCCACTTGGTCAGAAGGGGAAGAGCTATCGGACCTCCGGGAGGCCCCTTGGCTTCCAGCACTCCCACTGCGGGTGACAGCGGCCACAGCCGCTGCGACCGTGGGTCGTGCCTGCTCCTCCTCCGTTCCTGACCAAGTCGCCGATTCAGGCAGACCTACCTGGCTTCCTGACACCCCGGTTGTGGGGGAACCCTGCACCGAGATCTTACCTGGGAGCACTTCCGCTCCGGGACCGGCCCCAATCTCACCTGCTTGTTCCCCCCCTGCAGCAACAGAACCCCGCTGTGAAATTTCTGGTGACCCCACATTTGCTGCGGTAGCCCCCACCCCACACGCTGGTTCTCCCCCTGCAGCACCCTGCTCTCTGCTTATCCCTGCAGAGGGCAACAGATCCCAGCTCACTGGCTGATCACTTGTAGAGGCATTGTCACACCTTTCTCTGACCCCCTCCCCTCCTGTCACAGCTGCAGCTGTGTGTGTGTCTATGGGGTCTGTGCAAGCAGAAATATCAGAGTTCACTCCCTCCTCCCTTACATCATTCATAGATAACACATTAACATTGACAGGGGGTATGTCCGTACTGGCTGAAAGTTCAGCCCTTGGGGGGGGCCCAAACTGGGAGGTTATCTGCCCCAAATCTGTCCCAAGTAGCACGTCTGCGGGGATCCGATCAGTTACCCCCACCTCCCTCACCCCTCGTCCTGCGCCCCAGTCCATATAAACGCTGCCGATGGGCAGCGCCGGGTCAATGCCTCCAATTCCGGAGACAGCGAGGGTTTTTCCAGGTACCAAGTCTTGGGGGGACACCATCTCAGGCTGCACCAGAGTCACCTCCGAGGCGCTGTCTCGCAGTCCTATGGTCACAGACCGGCCGACGGTGACAGGTTGGAAGCTGTTCAGGGACCTACCACCACCCCCACCCACACAATACACCTTGGGCGGCCCTTGGGACAGGGACGGGGCCGGGGCTTTGGGACACTGAGGGCACATGGCCTTGAAGTGTCCAGGTTGGTTGCACTGGTGGCACCGTCTTGGTTCTGCCACGGGCCTGGAGAGGGGAGTTGAGGGGGACACCCCCTGCGGTCTAGGGGCAGGTGGGGCAGTCGCAGAATTCATCTTACCCCCTCTCCAGGTGCTCCTGGTGGCCGCTCTCCTGGCCTCAGGAGCCCGATTGTTGGTGTAGTCATCGGCCAGGGCAGCTGTAGCCGTGGACCCCTTTGGCTTCTGGTCTCGGATGAACTGACGGAGATCCTCAGGGCAGTTCCACAAAAGTTGCTCCGTGATGAACAAGTCCAGGATCTCCGGTCCGGTGGTAAGCTGCAGGCCTTGGGTCCAGTGGTCGGCAGCTGGGGCAAGTTCCCGCCGGTGGTCAGCCCAGGAGTCCTTTGGTCCCTTCTGTAGGCTCCGGAACGTCTTGCGGTAGGACTCCGGAGTGAGGTTGTACTGTTGGATCAGGGCCCGCTTGATGGTGTCATAGCCTTGATCTGCCTCAGCAGGCAAGTCCCCAAGGATTTCCAGGGCCTTACCCCTTAAACGGGGGGTCAGGTATTTGGCCCACTGGTCCTTGTCCAGATGGTGCTGCAGGCAAGTCCGTTCAAAAGCGGTCAGGAAAGAGTCCAAGTCTCCATCCTTCTCCACCACTGGGAAGTCCTCAACACGGACCTTTGGAAGTTTGGTGTCTTGAAGGACACGTGTGGCTGATGAGGGCTGGAGCTTGGCTAGATGCAGCTGGTGGTCACGGTCTGCCTGTCGCTCTCGCTCTTCACGCACTGCCTGCCGCTCCGCAGCCTCACACGCTGCCCTGCGCTCCGCAGCTTCACGTTCTGCCCTGCAGTCTGCCCTGCGCTCTGCCAGGAGTTCCTTGTAGCCCTCCCGGTCTCCAGCCTGGAGTAGGGCCATAGCCATTTGAAGAAGGCTATCCGAGCCTCCCAGGCTCGGTGGAATGGCCCGTGGTGATCTGCGGCCCGCTGCGGAGCCTGGTGATTCACTGTCCATTGCAGAGCGGAGGGCTGGCATCTGGCTCGTTGAGGACCCTTGGGTGAGCTGCTCCTCATCTTGTCCATAATTGCCAGGTTGTGCGCTGTCCTCTGCAGAACGGTTCTCTGGCGTCGGGCTCCTGGAGGACTCGTGGTCAACCTCCTCATTGCTGTCCACAGCACCGTCCTCCCTTTCTTCGGCTCCTGCCTTAGCATCGGCCAGTTGCATAGCTCTGCTCCTGGTGCCATCAGTCATTCTTGCAGACTTTTGGTCACTGACACAGAACTGCCACCTGATGCCTCCACACACCTTACAGTATCTGCACTCTGACACTCTAGTGTTGAGCTGGTCTGAAGACCCCAGCAGCCACAGCTGCTGCAGGCAGTCTTTAGTGTCTGGGAGTATGGGTCTCACACTCACACACACTATTATCTCGATCCCACCGCTTGCCACCAATATGTCACGAACCACCAGAGGGGGTCACTCCGAACTCCCCCGTGCTGGCCACCAATGTCACGATTGGGGGGTAAGAAGCAGGAGTCACCCCTCCTTTATACCTCCCGACCGACAGACAGAGCACGTGACGCGCTCTCTAGCGCCCCTCTTATAGTCAGGCCAATTATGGAATTGCCCGAAAATAAGCAAGGAGGCCGCTTTTTTCCTGTGCAGATGATTGAAGGGTTCCCGGTGAGAGCAGGGTATATATTCCCTCGACCTCCGCGGACAGAATATATAAGAACCTCCTCGCCTCTCACTGGCCGCCCCACAATGATCCTTGGCACACACTCGCTGCCACCAACCGATTCACAGTAACTATTAGCCGAACACACAGACGTGGGATTCAGGATCGAGATAACAGAACAGCCCAAGATTAATTATATAATTTAATCAGCCTAAAGCACACTAGAACTACAATATATACATTATGGAATCTACAGAATATATACAGTGCATAGGTCAGAGTACAGTTACAATTAAAGCATGGTTTGCAAACAGGCATACACAGTTCGAGCAGTTACCTTGTGCGTCTGGCCACAGGGGGGCGCCGTGGACCAGGTTTCCAGGATCTCTCTCACAGGTCTTCCCTGACCAGACCCCCGAGCAAAAGAACACTGGGAAATGGCCGAAGTAGGGTTATCAACCTGGGCAAATCCAGATCCCCTCCTACCTTAGTGACCTCACAGGGAAGCACTGCCACTCCCCCTGCATTGAGTCAGAGTAATATCCCAGAAGGGGCTATTACCTGCAACTCCGGACTGGGAGGTCCGATCGGGATGGTTCTGGTGCCATCAGATCCGCCCGGGTCCCCTCTGCATTTTGAGTCCAAGCACGACTCATTTACCGGACTCCTACTAGCAGTTCTCTATATCTCGCCGCCCCAGGGTGCCACATAGACGTTGAGGATATGCACAGATTTGGCTTGAAGTCCCGATTCTAACGATGTAGGAGGTGTATGGCTGAGACGCACGGTAATATCATAACTGGGTATGATATTACGGAGCCAGCAGTATGCTCTCCTGCGGGGACTAGCTACTTTTGGTTTTGCTAGGTCCCTGCCCACTCTCTTTGATGAGTGGACACAACTCCCAGGGGGTCTTCCTCTCTCTGTGTTTTAGAGGCTTGAGAGAACAAGCAATCTCCATATCAGAGGAGATGGCTGTTGGAGGTGTAAGTGGGACTTCACACCTTTCCAGATGCTGCCATCTGAGAAGTACCTCAGTGTGTGAAGGGACAAGGGAGGGGGGTTGCCCTCAGGGGGGTGATGAGAGAAATGATGACTGGACATCATCATTCCTCTTAATATCCCAGGATTTCCCTCACAGGTATCATGAGGTATCACGCGGTATCATGAGGTATGACGAGGTATCACACACCTGAGGGCCATGTCATGATATCAGGTATGTATGTAAATATTGCACCAGGCCCCCAGGTACCATGCAGGATATGATGTTATACCCATTAGACAAATAGGGAAACAGCAGCTTCATACGTGGAGCCGATCCATATAAATACATTATAATCAGATCTATATATAGTGAGTCCAGCTGTCTATAGACAGCACTCGCCTGATACCGGACATGAGGAGTCCAAATATCCGGCCCTCGGTGTAACAGTAAACTTACTCCTCACATTGTGGCAAACCAGCAAGATAATAAGTGATAATGGCAGCGGTGCCAAGTTCTGATAATGGTGGAGATAGTTCAGGATGAGCACAAGGTGAAGGATAAACGTCATGGCTGCATGGCCGCACACCCGGAGCTATATAGACCACACCTGCGGCCCTGTGTGCAGGGTGTGAGGTCGTGGCCTCTAGTAGCCCTGTGTGCAGGGTGTGAAGTCGTGGCTTCTAGCAGCCCTGTGTGCGGGGTGTGAAGTCGTGGCTTCTAGCAGCCCTGTGTGTGGGGTGTGAGGTCGTGGCCTCTAGTAGCCCTGTGTGCTTTGTGTGAGGTCGTAGCTTCTAGCAGCCCTGTGTGCCTTATTCTTACATCCACTGTGAGGTAAATCCTGGGATATGAAGAGGAATTATGACTAGAAGTCATAATTGCTCTCATCACTCCCTGGCAGTGCCCCCCCCTCCCTTCTCGTTCTCAAATGTCCAGCATCTGTGAAGGTGTCACATCCCACTTACACCTCCAACAGCCATCTCCTCTGATATGGAGATGAGATGATGTGAGGACAATGGACCCAGGATGACTCCCTGCCGTCACCCTGTAACAAGAGTTGTATCTCATTAGCAAGGCTTGGAAGTAGCCAGACAGAACGACTCCAGTAAAAAATGGTTCATATCTCGCAAGCCATATCTCCGATAAATATGGCAACCATAAAAATGGTGTTTGCGCAGGCGGACGATGCTGGCACACCTTTTTTATGGAAGGGGGAGCTTGGGAAATACCCCAGGCGTGATATCAGCCATATGGGAACTCGTAGACAGGTCATGAGTCCCCTCGTTCTGTAGCTAAATTCATAACTGTCACAATGAGAGCATTGGCGTCCGCCTACGACGCTCCCAGGCAAAGTTATGGCCAATATCCCCTTTGCTGGATAATTCTGATCCATGCAGGGGGAGTGGCAGTGCTTCCCTGTGAGGTCACTAAGGTAGGAGGGGACCTGGATCTGCCCAGGTTGATAACCCTACTTCGGCCATTTTCCAGGGTTCTTCTCGCTGGGGGCACGTGCAGGAAACATCTGTGGGAGTTCCTGGAAACCTGGTCTACAGCGCCCCCCTGTGGCCAGACGCAACAAGGTAACTGCTGGAACTGTGTATGCCTGTTTGTAACCCATGCTTTGATTGTAACTGTACTCTGACATATGTATATTCTGTAGATTCCCTATTGTATATATTGTAGTTCTAGTGTGCTTTAGGCTGATTAAATTATATAATTAATCTTGGGCTGTTCTGTTATCTCGATCTTGAATCCCACGTCTGTGTGTTCGGCTAATAGTTACCGTGAAGCGGTTGGTGGCAGCGAGTTGTGCCAAGGATTATTGTGGGGAGGCCAGTGAGATTCGGGGAGATTTTATATATTCCGCCCGCGGAGGTCGGGGGAATATATACCCTACTCTCACCGGGGACCCTTCAATAATCGGCATAAGTAGTATAGCGGCCTCCTTGCTTATTGTCGGGCAATTCCATAATTGGCCTGACTATAAGAGGGGCGCTAGAGAGCGCGTCACGTGCTCTGTCTGTCGGTCGGGAGGTATAAAGGAGGGGTGACCCCCACTTGTTACCCCCCGATTGTGACGTACTGGTAGCCAGCGCGGGGGATTTCTGAGTGACCCCCCCGGTGGTTTGTGACATCCACCTTTTCCAAACCTTTCAACGTGCTCATACCGTGTTTCCCCAAAAAGTTGTGCTGGAGCTTATTTTCAGGGGACGTCTTATATTTGTCATGAACAACAATCCACATTTATTCCTAAAAAAAAAAAAAAAATCAACATTTATTTAAATCTAATCGTCATCACATTCTGGAACATGAACATTTTGTGTTGCTCCTTTTCCTGGTCAGATGCACATTCTCGGATCTGCGATTCTCATGGTGCTGATCCGGTCCTATAGTCTCGGGTACAGACCATACAGTTAGGTCCAGAAATATTTGGACAGTGACACAAGTTTTGTTATTTTAGCTGTTTACAAAAACATGTTCAGAAATACAATTCTATATATAATATGGGCTGAAAGTGCACACTCCCAGCTGCAATATGAGAGTTTTCACATCCAAATCGGAGAAAGGGTTTAGGAATCATAGCTCTGTAATGCATAGCCTACTCTTTTTAAAGGGACCAAAAGTAATTGGACAAGGGTCTCTAAGGGCTGCAATTAACTCTGAAGGCGTCTCCCTCGTTAACCTGTAATCAATGATGTAGTTAAAAGGTCTGGGGTTGATTACAGGTGTGTGGTTTTGCATTGGAAGCTGTTGCTGTGACCAGACAACATGCGGTCTAAGGAACTCTCAATTGAGGTGAAGCAGAACATCCTGAGGCTGAAAAAAAAGAAAAAAATCCATCAGAGAGATAGCAGACATGCTTGGAGTAGCAAAATCAACAGTCGGGTACATTCTGAGAAAAAAGGAATTGACTGGTGAGCTTGGGAACTCAAAAAGGCCTGGGCGTCCACGGATGACAATAGTGGTGGATGATCGCCGCATACTTTCTTTGGTGAAGAAGAACCCGTTCACAACATCAACTGAAGTCCAGAACACTCTCAGTGAAGTAGGTGTATCTGTCTCTAAGTCAACTGTAAAGAGAAGACTCCATGAAAGTAAATACAAAGGGTTCACATCTAGATGCAAACCATACATCAATTCCAAAAATAGACAGGCCAGAGTTACATTTGCTGAAAAAACACCTCATGAAGCCAGCTCAGTTCTGGAAAAGTATTCTATGGACAGATGAGACAAAGATCAACCTGTACCAGAATGATGGGAAGAAAAAAGTTTGGAGAAGAAAGGGAACGGCACATGATCCAAGGCACACCACATCCTCTGTAAAACATGGTGGAGGCAACGTGATGGCATGGGCATGCATGGCTTTCAATGGCACTAGGTCACTTGTGTTTATTGATGACATAACAGCAGACAAGAGTAGCCGGATGAATTCTGAAGTGTACCGGGATATACTTTCAGCCCAGATTCAGCCAAATGCCGCAAAGTTGATCGGACGGCGCTTCATAGTACAGATGGACAATGACCCCAAACATACAGCCAAAGCTACCCAGGAGTTCATGAGTGCAAAAAAGTGGAACATTCTGCAATGGCCAAGTCAATCACCAGATCTTAACCCAATTGAGCATGCATTTCACTTGCTCAAATCCAGACTTAAGACGGAAAGACCCACAAACAAGCAAGACCTGAAGGCTGCGGCTGTAAAGGCCTGGCAAAGCATTAAGAAGGAGGAAACCCAGCGTTTGGTGATGTCCATGGGTTCCAGACTTAAGGCAGTGATTGCCTCCAAAGGTTTCGCAACAAAATATTGAAAATAAAAATATTTTGTTTGGGTTTGGTTTATTTGTCCAATTACTTTTGACCTCCTAAAATGTGGAGTGTTTGTAAAGAAATGTGACAATTCCTACAATTTCTATCAGATATTTTTGTTCAAACCTTCAAATTAAACGTTACAATCTGCACTTGAATTCTGTTGTCGAGGTTTCATTTCAAATCCAATGTGGTGGCATGCAGAGCCCAACTCGCCAAAATTGTGTCACTGGCCAAAGATTTCTGGACCTAACTATGTACAAATGACCTGCTTATATGTATTATTCTCTATGTATTCCTAAGTTTACCCCCAAAGAAAGCAGACACCCCTGAAAGAATCGCAGACTCCAAACAATATACCTCTGACGTGTGACAGTCCTCGCTCCAATCTTATACTATGGGACCGTGCAGATCAGCGACTTTCTCATCCATGAGAGCTAAATCTGTGCACGCCGCGATCGTCAGTGTATATCAGACAGAGCACACCCATTCCAGTCGATGGATGCAGAAGATCGGGCTGCACCTAGATGACATCCAGTCCGTTATATGCTGAGATCGGTGTAAGGAGTGATCGCACGGATGTGGATGAGGCCATGTGTAATGTAATAGGCCGAGGTTTAGTGTCATAAGTGTAATGTATATTACCGTAGGATGTTATAAAGGAGTAAGATAGTCAAATGTGGATATGGGCAGCAGATCTTTTCTAGTGTGACGTGATAACCCTATAAAGACCGTAGAGTGGGTATGAGCCTGGACAGAGGCTCTCCTGTTATCAATGGAGCCGGTGACTGATGGAGCCAGAGGAGATGCTCGCACAGGTGCAGACAACAAAGAAGCAGTGAACGGGCTTAGAGTTGAGAGTCCTTTACCAATGCAGACCAGTACCACACCTTGGTGGCACCTGTCACTTCTCGTGTTCTTAAATTCCTATAGGAACAAGCGATTCAGCAAGGAATGAAGTGTGAGACGCAGGGAGCAAGCTGACTGAGGAAGGTCTGTGGATAAAGGGCGGTAAGCTTTCTCTGCCATGAGCGTTCTACTCATTAATGGCCCAGGTAACTATGAACACGTGACAAAGCCCATTATAAGTGTGGTGGTGGACAAGATATGGGCACCTGTTTTGAATGTCAAAAAATTGAAAAAAATCCAGCACTCAAAGCATTCAACTGAAATTGTTTTATATTTTATTCATTGATCTGTGTAATTATTAAAGACGTTTCGGTCATCCGACCTTCATCAGTTTACACTACAATAAAAAGATACATAAAAGATTTTTAAGTATACAGAAATAATGGCATTATACAATCATGGGAACAAAAAAGGGCAGAAATATTCACCACATTATAATGCATGAATCATGAACTATGATATACAAAAAATGTCAACAAAAAGACAAAAGTGAAGAATCTGTCAGTTGAGCCGCTTCACTAGCAGATATAATGTCCACCTAAAGATATAATTGAAATACAGATAAAATGTAGCATAATAGAACCATTATACAACAAAAGGGGAACCAAACAGGAAACCCAAAAATGTATCCAAAAATGTGTATCTTGCTAATATAGAAGGACAAAGAGCCTAAGCACCAGCACTGAGACACTATTCTACTCTAATAAAACAGACAATACACAGAAATACCAAGCAATGAACACTCACCAGAAAGGGCTCTGTAGAAGTATATGAAAAAGCTGGACCAGAGGAAAAAGCTGCCCGTCCGGGTCTGCAGTCAATGTAATCTGACAGTCCAATGTCCAGATTTAAATAGACCGCTCAATTAGCTCATTAACAAGTTACAGAGCGTCACTTCCGGTCTGGAGACCGGAAGTGACGTCACGGAGCGTCACTTCCGGTCCGAAAACCGGAAGTGACGTCACCGGCTGGCAATGTGTAAATCCTGATGGTTGGCAACTGTAGACATACACAGACAGCCACTCCTCACCGCGGAACGTCACTTCCGGTCCGCAAACCGGAAGTGACGATCCTAGTTGGCAACATGTAAACCAGATGGTTGGCAAGCGCTAAAATTGCGCTGATTGGCAATGTCCCCTTATGCAATAACCATGAAATAAGGGTAATTAAGCCCAAAATAGTGTAATGAATAAGAGACTCTATGGGTAACATTATTTGAAAACAAATTACCTAAAAGGTCAAATAAAAGAAAAAATAGAAGAAAATAAAATAAGAGGACTAAGGGAATGGTGTATTTATTCGAAATCAATTTAATAATTTTTTTAAATTAATTATTTTTTAATTTTTTATCAACTATAGTCAACCCTAGTAAAAAAAAAAACAGGAAAAAAGAAAAGAGAAAAGCTAAGGGGAATGTACATAAGAAAATGGAGGGGGGGAGAAAGGGAAAGGAAAGGGAGGTGGGGATTGGAAAGGGAAGGGGGGGGAGGGGAGGGGAGGGGAAGGGGAAGGGAAGGGGAAGGAGAGACTATGGAAGAAAGGGATCAAGGGAAAATTAGTAATGTGTAGAGAAAACTAAAACTAGGGAAAAAGCAGGAAAAAGGATTATGTTAAGAAAGAAACAGGAAGAAGATTATAAGAAAATACCTAAAGGGACCGGTCATCATCAAGTCAGTGATCAACTCCTCTGAAAAAGATAATAATAAGTAGGCATAAATGAATGTAAAGCTATAAGAAACTAGAAGTATCGAAATCACGATTAAGGCCTTTGGGCTCCAAAGTCTGAAGAGTAAAAATCCAATATGCCTCCCTTTGTTTCAATTTTTTAACCCTATCGCCTCCTCTTCTATTTGGCAAGACCTGCTCCAACACCTGGAACCGTAATTGACTAACACTATGTCCCTGTTTATGAAAATGAGATGGAAGAGGTAAAGTCAATCTCTCACACCTAATGGTGGATTTATGTTGTGATATACGTTCCTTAACAGTCTGGGTGGTTTCGCCTACATAGAGTAGGCCACAAGGACACTTCACTACATATACAACATAAGATGTCTCACAGGTGAAAAAACCTCTAATTGGATAACCCCGACCACTGTAGGGATGCAAAACTCTATCACCTTTAAACACATTACTGCATTGGGCACAATTTAAACATGGGAAAGTACCACGTCTCTGGGTATAAAGATGAGTTTGAACGGGTCCAGTCACACCGGCGCCCACATCAGCTCTCACCAATTTATTACTGAGATTGGACGGTCGTCTAAAACAAGGAAGAAAAGGTGATTTAAATTCTTCCACCTCAGGGTACCCTTTACGCAAGATGTTCCAATGACTTCTGATGAATTTATGAATTTTGTAAGAGAAGGGATGGTAAGTATGAACGAAAGCCAAACGTTTATCTCTAGTCTTACCAAAAGAAGATTCGGTATTCACACTAGCACTATTCAAAACCTCCTGTGGATAACCCCTCGCCAGAAACTTAGTCCTCATCTCCTGTAATCTGGTATCTTTAATTTCTTGTTGGTTAACAATCCTATGTACCCTAAGAAACTGGGACTTAGGTATAGAATTCTTCATGGCCTTGGGATGACAACTATCATATGCGAGTAAGTTATTCCTGTCCGTCGACTTTATGTACAAATCAGTTTGTAAATGTCCATTCTCTAATTTCGTAACAGTGACATCTAAAAAATTGATATGATGTAAATCATATTGTATAACAAATTGAAGTTCAGGCCAAATGCTGTTAATGTAATTATGGAACTCCATGATGGAATCCAACGGGCCAACCCATATGCAAAAAACGTCGTCAATAAATCGCTTCCAACACTTGCAGTGCTCTTGGAATCCCTTATGTGGATATATGAATGTATCTTCAAAGTAAGACATGTACGTATTTGCATACGGGGGCGCTATGTTGGACCCCATCGCGGTCCCCTGTTTTTGAATATAATAGATGTCCTGAAACAAAAAGAAATTTTCAGTTAACACTATTTGTAATAAGTCCAGACAGAAATCACTTGTATCACTCGAAAAGTTATGTTGTAACAATAACTCACGAACTGCTGACATGCCCTTCTGATGTACAATAGACGTATATAAACTTGTCACATCCCAAGTCACGAGAAAAGCATCAAATGGAATGATATCAAGCCCACGAATCACCTCTAGGAAGTGACCAGTGTCCAACAGGAAAGAAGGAATGTTTTTAGTCAAAGGAGTAATAATCTTCTCAAGTAAGATAGCTAAAGGGGAAAGGATAGAATCTGTGCCCGCCACTATAGGTCTACCAGGAGGGTTCACCAAGGTCTTATGAATTTTGGGGAGTACATAAAACACAGGAATGATTGGATTCTGCTTTTGTAAGAAATCAAATGTCTTCTGATCTATTACTCCCTTTTGTAGATAGTGGCCGGTCACAGATCTAATCCTATCTCGAATCCTATTCGTCGGGTTACTTGCCAATATTCCATAAACATTACTGTCCCCCAATTGTCTCAGTATTTCCTGTAAATACATGGATTTGTCCATAACTACCAAAGCTCCGCCTTTATCGGCTTGTTTGATAATTATGTCTTTATCCTGCATAAGAGATGCCAACGCATTTTTATCCTTATCTGAAAAATTGGAAGGACAGTGTAATGATTTATTAGACACATCTTTGAAAAAAGACGTAATGTCATGTTCCAATAAGCCTATGAACGTTTCCACTGGAGGGTTATTTTTGGGAGGCATGAAAGTGCTCTTAGTTTTGAGTCCCAATCCTTGGATATTGATAGGAGCAATAGAAGTAGATTGTGTCGATGGTCTCAGACCTATATCAGATAACGATGAAAAATGGGCCTTAATACATAAATTTCGATAAAATCTTAGTAAGTCCATTTGTAACTGGAATGTATTAAATTTGTAGGAAGGGCAAAAAGATAAACCCTTCTGAAGAAGACTAATTTGATCCGGTAACAAATTCTTAGAAGAAATGTTAACTACAATGGTATCCGGCGTACCTGGGATCTGGTGACCATCGTTGTTCTTGCAGGTTCGGTGGCGTTGTCCCCCCCGCCTAGGTTTCCTCTTTGACCTCTGCGGCTTCTTTGACCTAAAAAATGTGGTTTTGGTCGTCTGGTGAAGGAAAATTCCGAATCCGAAGCCGAATTATCACTAGAGGAATATTGGAAACGTCTTGGAAACACTCTGGAGGATGTATCCCGCCACCGATAAACTCGATTATTTTTATAGTCCTCAGTATCCCGTAAGAATTTTTCTCTTTTAATTTTTTGACTTTCAATTTTATGAATTTGTAAATCTCTTGTGACTTGATCTTTGATTTTCGCCAGATCTTCAGCCGAAGAGGTAGAATTTAATTGTTGCTCAATCACGACAATCTCTTCACGTTTAGTAATGATCGCTTGGTTTAAATAATCCAAAGTCAAAGTCATTAAATCAAAAGAGCATTTGTTAAGAATCTGTTCAAAACGATTACAAAAATCAGGGTTGTCACTGAAGATGGTCGGTCTTACACCAACCCGTAGTCCTCTTGGAATTCTTTGAACACGTACATATTCTGCAATAGTGGCACAGTGCAATTCCAAATTTTGTAATTTTCTAGATTCCTTCTGAAAATCACGGGTTCGAAGCTCAGAAGTAGGAATATGCAAAAAATCACTCTGCACTGTGGTACGGCTCATAATATCTGCCATTTCATCCGCAGTATAAGAAAACGCCACATTGGCCATATTATAAGAAAAAATGAGGGTGCACACACTAAAGGATATACTATATAAAATATAGAAATGTGGCACTCCTTCTATAGTAGCTGGTGCTTGGATAGGGTCCCACTCCAGATCAAAAAATTGAAAAAAATCCAGCACTCAAAGCATTCAACTGAAATTGTTTTATATTTTATTCATTGATCTGTGTAATTATTAAAGACGTTTCGGTCATCCGACCTTCATCAGTTTACACTACAATAAAAAGATACATAAAAGATTTTTAAGTATACAGAAATAATGGCATTATACAATCATGGGAACAAAAAAGGGCAGAAATATTCACCACATTATAATGCATGAATCATGAACTATGATATACAAAAAATGTCAACAAAAAGACAAAAGTGAAGAATCTGTCAGTTGAGCCGCTTCACTAGCAGATATAATGTCCACCTAAAGATATAATTGAAATACAGATAAAATGTAGCATAATAGAACCATTATACAACAAAAGGGGAACCAAACAGGAAACCCAAAAATTTATCCAAAAATGTGTATCTTGCTAATATAGAAGGACAAAGAGCCTAAGCACCAGCACTGAGACACTATTCTACTCTAATAAAACAGACAATACATGATGACATCCAGTCCGTTATATGCTGAGATCGGTGTAAGGAGTGATCGCACGGATGTGGATGAGGCCATGTGTAATGTAATAGGCCGAGGTTTAGTGTCATAAGTGTAATGTATATTACCGTAGGATGTTATAAAGGAGTAAGATAGTCAAATGTGGATATGGGCAGCAGATCTTTTCTAGTGTGACGTGATAACCCTATAAAGACCGTAGAGTGGGTATGAGCCTGGACAGAGGCTCTCCTGTTATCAATGGAGCCGGTGACTGATGGAGCCAGAGGAGATGCTCGCACAGGTGCAGACAACAAAGAAGCAGTGAACGGGCTTAGAGTTGAGAGTCCTTTACCAATGCAGACCAGTACCACACCTTGGTGGCACCTGTCACTTCTCGTGTTCTTAAATTCCTATAGGAACAAGCGATTCAGCAAGGAATGAAGTGTGAGACGCAGGGAGCAAGCTGACTGAGGAAGGTCTGTGGATAAAGGGCGGTAAGCTTTCTCTGCCATGAGCATTCTACTCATTAATGGCCCAGGTAACTATGAACACGTGACAAAGCCCATTATAAGTGTGGTGGTGGACAAGATATGGGCACCTGTTTTGAATGTCAGTTATGCTTTTCCTGCTGTGAGGCTCCCTCTTGTGGCCAGGAATGGTTTGAACAGAGACCAGGTGTGTTGAGCAATGGGCGTTTCCATTGCTAACTCTCTGCCAATTTAAACCCTGGTCTGCTAGCAGGCTATGCCGGATGTCAGTTGTTCTTTGTTCACCAGCCTGCTTCATCCTGCTCCAGACCACTTCTACCCCAGATAAGTGCTTGGCTCTTTATTTGTTGTTTGGTTCTTTTTGCTCTTTTCTGGGTTTGTCATTTGCTGTGGTTGTTGTCAGTTTATTTGCATGCAGGAATCTTCCCTCTCAGTTGCTTAGCTGGGAAGCTCCCTGCAGCTATGTTTGGAGTATTGCTCCTATAAGTCCATGTGTTTGTTGCTTCTTGAATTTGTAATGGTTCCTGCTTTCTGTTCATTGGTATGACAAGAGCGCTGTTATGGGGGGCTGTCTGATAAAAACCAAAGGAATATCAGACAGTCAGGGTCCACCGTGCAAAGACTCTGCTGCAGACTATGGCAGAGGATAAGGGGTATATAAGTGTGCCACTGTAAATAGTAAATAGTAATAGCACAAGTGCAGAGTGCAATACCTCTGTTAAACTCACAGAGGAATATAATTAGAAAATAAAGCAATTCCTCCCTTACTTGGAGGGTGTTTGGTATGGTCTCTGTTAATGGTCACAGAGACAAAAGCAGTTATTGTGAAATGGCACCTACCTAGGTCCGTTCCTCTAGCGGTGCCAGGAGACGGACAGCAGCATAAGCCGCACAAAGCTCCTACCTGCGTTCGCTCCACAAGTGTGCGAGGACATGAACCACTAGATATGGCACCTGTCTAGGTCCGCTCCACTAGTGATGCAAAAGAGACGGACAGCAGCATAAACCGCACAAAGCTCCTACCTATGTTCGCTCCCCTAGTGTGCGAGGATACGAACAACTGCCAGACGCAGTATAAGGAACGTTACCCTAGCGGCAACGTCCACCTATGAGTAGAATCACAAGGCCCAGCCGGACCATGTGCCTCAGACATCTGCCTATGTCCGCTCCACTAAGATGTAAGGATACGGACCGCAGCCGAAGCTGTAAGGTATAAGAACGCTACCCTGCCGGTAGTGCTCACCTAGCATAGACAGAGAGATGCCTAGAGGGACGTGAACAGAGCGTCTACTCTCATTCATGAACCAAGAGGACTGAGCGCCGGGCGGCGTGCGTCAGGGTCTTATATAGACTCTGTGCCTCATCCAAGATGGAGGACATCAGAGCCAATCCGCTGCCAGAATGACAGCAATGACGTCACGCTGGCCTATCACCGAGCAAAGCGTCACAAGCGCATGACCAGCGACCAATCGGCATAGAAGGTGTCAGAGACATGTGACCACATGTCACAAGCACATGACCAGCGCCCAATCAGCTTAGAAGGTGTCAGAGACATGTGACCACATGTCACAAGCACATGACCAGCGGCCAATCAGCTTAGAAGGTGTCAGAGACATGTGACCTCGTGTCAGCGATGATGTCACCCGCACATGTACAATGGCTCCAAGATAGGACTTAGTCTCCAGCGCTTGCACATGTGCAGTAGCAAGAAATCCGAACATAGTCTCCAGTGCTCGCACATGTGCAGTAGCAAGAAATCCGAACATAGTCTCCAGTGGCACAGCAACCGTAACAAGCGCCTGGTATAGGACGGAGTTCAGATCTAGCGATCTGAGGGCTTTTTGTACTATCAGGTTTTTGGATTTTTGTAGGGTTTTTCTCTGGCCACCATCAGTCCCTTTCCTATTCTGTCCTATTTAGTCAGTGGGGCCTCACCTTTTGCTAATCCTATTATCTATCTGTGTATTGTGTTTTCCTATATCACCGCAGTCTTTGAATGTGGGGGGCTTGCTATTCTTTATCTATTTCTGAGGCAGAGAGTTATTCATCTTTCCTACCTTTAGGATAGTTAGTTCTCCGGCTGGGTTCGCGGTGCACAGGATGTTAGTTCACCCCTCGGCTACTTCTAGTATTGATGGTTAGTAAGGGGATGGCGGCCAGATTAGTTGCCAATGCTCTTGTCACCTTTTACCAATGATTTATGGTGGTCTTCCATGGTTCCAGATCATAACAGGCACCACTGCTCAGTACCCAGGTGGCCAGACACATCCAGTATTGTAAGATGTGTGCCTATTAAGGTAGAAAAACTGTAAAGACCTCGTAGAAACACCCCCCTCATCCGCTCTACTGCTCCGGTGATTGCAGATTAGTCATATAAACCTACATGTGGTTTATATGAGTTTTGTGCGTGTTGTGTGAGTTTTTTTTCAGGTCTGCTCTGAAACATATCCAGTATGGAAAATGTTACTGCTGAAAAACTCATGGTGCTGGTGGTATGTAAAAATAGAGTTCCTAAAAGATGAAAAAGTGCATGTTCTATAGCAGAGGTCATTATAGAGATCTTACAGTATCTGGGGATTTGCAGCTATTATGAACAGGCTAGGAAACTGGCTACACTAATGGTCCTCACCTGGGGATGCCCTGATGAACCCCTGTCTGCCGTTGTGAAGAGGGGAGAAACGCGTTGGGTTTTTCATGCGAAGTGTTTGACAAATATGCGTTTATTTTTATTAGCATGAGTGTGAATTGGACAGTGGAGGGTCTGTGATTGGACAAGATCTCCTCATGACTTTACCTGGCCTTATTATTATTCTATTGGTACAGTGGGCACATGTTATACATGTGAGATATTCAATCTGTTTTAGGGTTTGGTCCATGAATTTATTATATCATATTGACTTAAGCTACCAAACAGCTATGTAAAATACAGCGTTTGAATATGTAATCTTTGGGAATGACTTGGATATATATAATTGCATATTGACGCCTCTTTATCCCCTGTATCTCACGGTTTCTATATTCCCTCACTGACATTAGCAGCCCGTATTAGCATTGCAGTGTAGGGATAGGGAGGGTGAGCCGTCGGTGAGCGGGGGCGCCAATTCGCCTTATAGGTGTTGAGGAGAGCCATAAGATGAAATACTTAATTAACCTCTTGACAAGGGATTGTGGGAAATGTCGATTTGCCTTACATAATTCAGGTCTCAGATCATACACATGACACAGATATAAAGATGGCCGCCATTTCCTGTTCTCCACACCTTGCTTGGAATGCGAGGAATGTCCGGATGTAAGAAGACCACCATGTAAGGAAAAGACCCCCTGGCCAAGCTAGAAGACCAACCCACAGATCAGATGACACCATGGATTCCTGCAATGACGTCAGACCCGCCCAGCAACACAGATCTCCCCATTGGCTAGCCCATGAACTGTCCCACTAAATGGGCATACCCGAACTTGTGTACGCCCCTAGCCTATATCAGAGGACGCATGCTCTGTACTCAGTCTCTTGGCTGCCATTTTTACTGTGATCAAGAAGAGATTTCACATCTGACTGTGTCTGGTGTGAATTCTTTACGCATGCACTTGGTCCACACCAATTAGGCCAGACAGTAGGCAACTAGTGATCTCTGGTTAAGACTTCACCCTAACATAGGGTGCCGACCTCCGCTGCGAGGTAGGGAAAGTTTAGAGCTATTGCCCCAATCCCTGCCCCCTCCTTTATTGGAATATTTAATTGTGTCTATAGTTACTCACATGGGTGTATGTTTGGAATTTTAATGATTATAACATAAACATGTAACAATCCACAAGATAATGGGACGCTGGCAAATCATGTAACAAATGTTCATTTTCCTTTTTCTTAATAATTAGATCTTTATATAAGATATTTTTGGTTTAGCACCTGGAACGTGATTATTATCTGGTGGATCCATGCTGATGGGAGGGTCTATGATGTCATCGGTGGCCAGCTTAGTTATATTTAAAAACTCATGTAAGGCAAATTGCCACATTTCCCACAATCCCTTGACCAGAAGTTAATCAAATATTTGATCTAATGGCTCTCCTCAACAGTCCCCCCCTAAATACTTTATTAACCTTCTAACCCTAACCCTTACACATCAACTCTAAAGCTTTAACAGCTACTCTTTTTGTTTTGCTATCCGCTATACAAGCAATGCTAAGCCTTTTCCCCCATTGATATAGACTGTTGATAAGAGTCTGATGTACTCGCGCTACTCTGACTGCCTAGTTGTGGACTGTGAAAGACTGAAGGGCACCTAGCTGTTCTATATCTACAGAATAACTAACCTCCTGAGCTATGAAAGTGGGAACTGACGTTTCTACTCCTTTCTCGATTATCTTCCATACACAGGGAAAGACACAACGGACAATAACAGCTGTTCAAACTTACACACTGATCTCATCCCGCACACACAGTTCACAGAGACATACGTAACGTCACAGTCCTTAGAACAGACTATTTAATGCTGAAGAGCACACCCAGATTTTGAGATTAATCGATTAGAAAGAGTAAGGCAATTGTAAGAATAAGCTTCTTACCGTTATGCTGCAGCTTTTAGCATTACTGTTTCTGAAAGGCCAGATTCACACTTGCGTATGACTCGGTGAGTCTCGCATCGGCATCACCCGACACAGCCGCAACTCTTGGACAGGAGCGGGTCAGCTGCATAGAAATACATGTAGCTGAGAAGCTCCTGTCCATAGAGTGTGTGGCTGCCCCGGGTGATGCCGATGCGAGACTTGCCGAGTCATACACAAGTGTGACTCTGGCCAAAGACTGATTCTCAGTCAATATTAGAGTGCTGTCCGCGTCCTCGAGACTTTTATACCTGAGTACACCTGATTGTATCACAACACTAATGGATCTCTTCTTGTCTCGGGTCTATAATCTACCACCAGGAGGCCTTTAACAAGATTTCCCTTACACATGGAACCGATTACCTTCAGTAACACAGAATAGAACTTTTACGGCTTCAAATACCAACAAATAAGACAATACCAGTTACCTACAAGTGTATGTTATCCTTAAAAAGTGACTTACACCCTAAACTAATGAGCTGGTTCAGGTCAGATAATGTTTTTCCCACCAGTCCTTATTTGTGTAATATTCCTGTACCTATTGTTCCCTTATCTTGGTTGTTTCCCGTATATTGTCCCCAATCTAGAAATTCTCCGTAAGGTTCTATGTGAGATAATCCAGCACTATGTGTGTTGTGACCCTCATTCTGCCGATACGATGGACTCTTTACAGCGGCTGTTGTCTCCAGATGGGTTTTCCCTCAAGCTTCATGGAAAATGCTGTGGTTGGGGAAAGCTGGATCGGTCCACCTGATTCTGACTCATGGCTCATTCTGACTTGTCTTTTTAGGATCACCCAGTCTCCTGGCTGGAGACCACGTGCTCCTGACACTGATTTAGGATCTGGAATTGGAGGATACACATGTTTAGCACACTATACTGTATAGGCAGTTGTATAAGGCTCGTATATCACTGGTCAGGATATCACACTGTATCTGAAGTATCTATTAGAAATATAATCGCAGATTGTGATGTATGCCCTATTTGTCTCAATTGCTGTGTGACTCTAATGAAGGTCTTAACAACCGAAACATCATTGTAAAAATACACTGGAAAGATCTCAACATTTTTTTTGTTGTTCACACATTTGAGCAAAAAATAAAAATTATTCATCTTCACGCAATCCCTTGTTTTGAGTGCCGGATTTTTTATTTTTTCTTATTGCTATATCTGTGGAAAATCAGCCATTCCTCCTGCAGATGGCAGCAGCGTACAGCGATATACCGGACACAGCCATGTCTCTGGACCATGTACACACGTTTATATACCTTGTAGTATCTGAACCTTGAGATTCCCAGAACCTCAGATACTGGATGTCTGAATCGTGAATTAGCCAACAGCTATCTCTGATGTATGCACGCACAGCCGAGTGTTCATGTGTCATCTGTGGGGAGGGGTGCAACCTACTGTCAGGCTCCTCTGCCCCGCCCCCCCGGCTCCTCTGCCCCCCTCCATGCTCCTCTGCCCCCCTCCGGCTCCTCTGCCCCCCTCCAGGCTCCTCTGTGCCCTCCATTTTTGAAAACTGCATCTACAACAAAAAATTGTTTAAAAGAACTGACATCCTCAGTGGTTGATACCTTTTAATGGCTAACTGAAAAGATGGTAATAATAGCAGCTCCAGACTCTCAGGTCTCTTCATCAGGCTCAATATAACACAAAATCTGAAGAGTCACATGTGAGGAAAATCCTGGGATATGAAGAGGAATTATGATTTCCAGTCATAATCGCTCTCATCACTCCATGGCAGTGCCCCCTCCCTTCTTGTTCTCAATGTCCAACATCTGGGAAGGTGTCACATCCCAGCAACACATCCCATGGCCATCTCCTGTGATATGGAGATTAGATGACCTGGGAACAGTGGACACAGGATGCCCCCCGGCCGTGACCCTGTAACAAGAGTTTGTATCTCATTATAAGGCTATGGAAGTATCCAGACAGAACGACTCCAGTAAAATATGGTTAATATCTCGTGAGCCATATTTCCGATAAATGTGGCAACCATAAAAATGGTGTTTCCGCATGCGGATGATGCTGGCACACCTTTTTTATGGGAGTGGGACCTTGGGAAGTACCCCAGGCGTGATATCGGCCGGTGGGGAACTGGCAGACAGGTCATGAGTCCTCTTGTTTTGCAGCTAAATTCATAACGGTCACAATGAGAGCATTGACGTCTGCCTACGACGCTCCCAGGCAAAGTTATGGCCAATATCCCCTTTCTGGATAATTCTGACTCAAAGCGGGGGGAGTGGCAGTGCTTCTCTGTGAGGTCACGAAGGTAGGAGGGGACCAGGATTAGCCCAGGTTGATAACCCCAATTCGGATCTTTTCCCAGTGTTCTTTCGCCGGGGGTCACGTGTAGGAAACATCTGTGGGAAAGATCCTAGAAACCTGGTCTACAGCGCCCCCCTGTGGCCAGACGCACAAGGTAACTGATTGAATTATAAACCTGTTTGTAATCCATATCTTGCTTGTAACTGTACTCTGACCTATGTATATATTCTGTAGATTCCGTAATGTATATATTGTAGTTTCTAGTGTGGCTTAGGCCGATTAAATTATATAATTAATCTTGGGCTGTTCTGTTATCTCGATCTTGAACCCCACGCCTGTGTGTTCGGCTAATAGTTACCGTAAATCGGTTGGTGGCAGTGAGTGTGTGCCAAGGATCATTGTGGGGCGGCCAGTGAGAGGCGAGGAGGTTCTTATATATTCCGTCTGCGGAGGTCGGAGGAATATATACCCTGCTCTCACCGGGGACCCTTCAATCATCGGCACAGGAGAATAGCGGCCTCCTTGCTTATTTTTGGGCAATTCCATAATTGGCCTGACTATAAGAGGGGTGCTAGAGAGCGCGTCACGTGCTCTGTCTGTCGGTCGGGAGGTATAAAGGAGGGGTGACCCCCACTTGTTACCCCCCGATTGTGACGTACTGGTGGCCAGCGCGGGGGATTTCTGAGTGACCCCCCCGGTGGTTCGTGACATATTGGTGGCAAGCGGTGGGATCGAGATAATAGTGTGTGTGTGAGACCCATACTCCCAGACACTAAAGACTGCCTGCAGCAGCTGTGGCTGCCGGGGTCTGCAGACCAGACCAACACTAGAGTGTCAGAGTGCAGATACAGTGGAGTGTGTGGAGGCATCAGTTCTGTGTCAGTGACCAAAAGTCTGCAAGAATGGCTGATGGCACCAGGAGCAAAGCTATAGAAATGGCCGATGCTCTGGCCAGAGGCGAGGAGGTAGAGGACGGTGCTGTGGACAACAATGAGGAGGTTGACCACGAGTCCTCCAGGAGCCCGACGCCAGAGAACCGTTCTGCAGAGGACAGCGCACAACCTGGCAATTATGGACACGATGAGGAGGAGCTCACCCAAGGGTCCTCAACGAGCCAGATGCCAGCCCTCCGCTCTGCAATGGACAGTGAATCACCAGGCTCCGCAGCGGGCCGCAGATCACCACGTGCCACTCCACCGAGCCTGGGAGGCTCGGATAGCCTTCTTCAAATGGCTATGGCCCTACTCCAGGCTGGAGACCGGTAGGGTTACAAGGAACTCCTGGCAGAGCGCAGGGCAGAGCGCAGGGCAGCGTGTGAGGCTGAGGCTGCGGAGCGGCAGGCAGCGCGTGAAACTGGAGAGCGAGAACGGGAGGCAGAGCGTGAAGCTGCGGAGCGGCAAGCAGTGTGTGAAGAGCGACGACAACAGGCAGAGCATGACCACCAGCTGCAGCTAGCTCAGCTTCGGCCCTCATCAGCCACACGTGACCTTCAAGACACCAAACTTCCAAAGGTCCGTGTTGAGGACTTTCCCGTGCTGGAGAAGGATGGAGACTTGGACTCTTTCCTGACTGCTTTTGAACGGACTTGCCTGCAGCACCATCTGGACAAGGACCAGTGGGCCAAATACCTGACCCCCCCCGTTTAAGGGGTAAGGCCCTGGATATCCTTGGGGACTTGCCTGCTGAGACAGATCAGGGCTACGACACCATCAAGCGGGCCCTGATCCAACAGTACAACCTCACTCCGGAGTCCTACCGCAAGAAGTTCCGGACCCTGCAGAAGGGACCAAAGGACTCCTGGGCTGACCACCGGCAGGCACTTGCCCGAGCTGCCGACCACTGGACCCAAGGCCTGCAGATTTCCACCAGACCGGAGATCCTGGACTTGTTCATCACGGAGCAACTTTTGTGGAACTGCCCTGAGGATCATCGTCAGTTCATCCGAGACCAGAAGCCAAAGGGGTCCACGGCTACAGCTGCCCTGGCCGATGACTACACCAACAATCGGGCTCCTGAGGCCAGGAGAGCGGCCACCAGCAGCACCTGGAGAGGGGGTAAGATGAATTCTGCGACTACCCCACCTGCCCCTAGACTGCAGGGGGTGTCCCCCTCAACTCCCCTCTCCAGGCCCGTGGAAGAACCAAGACGGTGCCACCAGTGCAACCAACCTGGACACTTCAAGGCCATGTGCCCTCAGCGTCCCAAGGGCCGCCCAAGGTGTATTGTGTGGGTGGGGGTGGTGGTAGGTCCCTGAACAGCTTCCAACCTGTTACCGTCGGCCGGTCTATGACCATAGTACTGCGAGACAGCGCCTCGGAGGTGACTCTGGTGCGGCCTGAGATGGTGTCCCCCCAAGACTTGGTACCTGGAAAAACCCTCGCTGTCTCCGGAATTGGAGGCATTGACCCGGCGCTGCCCATCGGCAGCGTTTATATGGACTGGGGCGCAGGACAAGGGGTGAGGGAGGTGGGGGTAACTGATCGGATCCCCGCAAACGTGCTACTTGGGACAGATTTGGGGCAGATAACCTCCCAGTTTGGGCCCCCCCAAGGGCTGAACCTTCAGCCAGTACTGACATGCCTCCTGACAATGTAAATGTGTTATGTATGAATGATGTAAAGGAGGAGGGAGTGAACTCTGATTTTTCTGCTTGCACAGACACCATAGACACACACACACAGCTGCAGCTGTGACAGGGGAGGGGGTCAGAGAAAGGTGTGACCATGCCTCTACAAGTGATCAGCCAGTGAGCTGGGATCTGTTGCCCTCTGCAGGGATAAGCAGAGAGCAGGGTGCTGCAGGGGGAGAACCAGTGTGTGGGGTGGGGGCTACCACAGCAAATGTGGGGTCCCTAGAGATTTCACAGCGGGGTTCTGTTGCTGCAGGGGGGGAACAGGCAGGTGAGATTGGGGCCGGTCCAGGAGCGGAAGTGCTCCCAGGTAAGATCTCGGTGCATGGTTCCCCCACAACCGGGGTGTCAGGAAGCCAGGTAGGTCTGCCTGCACCGGCGACTTGGTCAGGAACGGAGGAGGAGCAGGCACGACCCACGGTCGCAGCGGCTGTGGCCGCTGTCACCCGCAGTGGGAGTGCTGGAAGCCAAGGGGCCTCCCGGAGGTCCGATAGCTCTTCCCCTTCTGACCAAGTGGCAGCCGAGTCAGGCGGAGGCCAGGACACAGGTCCCGGGGTACTGACCGAAGATGTGACAGTCTCGTCGATTCTGGCTACATCTAGTCAGGGGTTTCAGGCAGCGTTAGAAGCTGATGACAGCCTGAAAGCTCTTAAGGAGCAGGCGGCACAGCCCCCCTCGGACTCGGACCCGGAGCGAGTGGTCTGGGACCAAGGACGGCTGTACCGGGTCACGGTCCAGCAGGGTTCACCGGAGGCGTGGCCCAGGGGCCGACAGTTGGTGGTACCCTATCCGTTCCGGACGGAGTTGTTGCGGATCGCACATGAGATTCCGATGGCCGGACACCTAGGGATCGCTAAGACCAAGGCCAGGTTAAACCAGCATTTCTACTGGCCAAAAATGGGGGCCGATGTGGCTGCCTACTGCCGTTCGTGTGAAACCTTTCAGAGAGTGGGGAAGGCGGGGCCACACCCCAAAGCCCCACTGGTATCTCTGCCCATCATCGATGAGCCTTTCAGGAGGGTGGCTGTGGATCTGGTCGGCCCTCTGGCCATCCCCAGCAGCTCCGGGAAACGCTTCATACTGACGGTAGTGGACTATGCCACCCGGTACCCTGAAGCAGTGGCCTTGTCGTCCATTCGGGCTGACAAGGTGGCCACCGCATTGCTGGAGATTTTCTCCCGAGTGGGTTTTCCCCAGGAAATGCTCACTGACCGGGGGACCCAATTCATGTCACAGCTGATGGAGGCCCTCTGTAAGAAAGTCCAGGTGCGACATCTGGTGGCCAGCCCGTACCATCCACAGACTAATGGCCTGTGCGAGCGGTTCAATGGCACCTTAACGCACATGCTTAAGATGGTGGTCGACTCCCATGGGCGTGACTGGGAGCGGTATCTCTCCCACCTGTTATTTGCTTACCGGGAGGTCCCACAGGCCTCAACGGGATTCTCACCGTTTGAGCTCCTGTACGGGCGACGTGTGCGGGCCCCCCTGGCTCTGGTGAAAGAGGCTTGGGAAGGGGATTTGGCCACCCCTGGAGTGTCGGTTATCGAGTATGTCATGCGCTTCCGGGACAAAATGCAGGCCTTGACGAAACTGGTACACGACAATATGGCTCTAGCCCAGGCCGATCAGAAACGTTGGTACGACCAGAACGCTTGTGAGAGGACCTACCAAGTGGGTCAAAAGGTGTGGGTACTGGTCCCCGTACCACAGGACAAGCTTCAGGCAGCCTGGGAAGGCCCATACCTCGTGTACCAGCAGCTCAACCCTGTAACGTACCTGGTCACCCTGGACCCTGCCCGTGGAAGGCGGAAGCCCTTCCATGTGAACATGATGAAGGCACATCATGAGCGGGAGGCGTGTGCGCTCCCCGTGTGCAACCTTCCTGAGGAGGGAGAAGCGGAAACCCTCTTGGATATGCTAGCCCAGGTTAGGGCAGGTGGATCCATTGAGGATGTGGAGGTTGGCCACCAGCTCTTGGAGGACCAACGGTCCCAGCTGTGGGCCACCCTACACCCCTTCCGGGGGTTGTTTACCAACCAGCCCGGAAGGACTGACTTGGCTGTCCATCACGTGGACACTGGGGATCATCCCCCGATCCGGCGTTCAGCATATCGGGTCTCCCTGGAGGTGCAGCAAGACATGCGCCAGGAGATTGACGAGATGCTGAAGCTGGGGGTGATCCAGGCATCCAACAGCGCTTGGGCCTCGCCTGTAGTCCTCGTCCCTAAGAAGGACCGAACCACTCTGTTCTGCGTGGACTACAGGGGGCTCAATGCTGTCACGGTCGCCAATGCGTACCCAATGCCACGCATCGATGACCTGCTCGATCAGTTGGCCGGGGCTCAGTACCTGACCATCATGGATCTGAGCCGGGGATATTGGCAGATCCCCCTGACTCGCAAGGCCAGGGAACGCTCTGCCTTTATTACCCCACTTGGACTGTACGAGTCCACGGTGATGCCATTCGGGATGAGGAATGCCCCTGCCACTTTCCAGCGGATGGTCAACACCCTGCTCAAGGGACTTGAAGGGTACGCGGCCGCGTACCTGGATGACATTGCCGTCTTCAGTCCCACCTGGGAAGATCACCTAGAGCATCCATCAAGCCGGGAAAGTGTCAGCTGGCCATGAGCGAGGTCCAGTACCTCGGTCACCGGGTAGGCGGGAGAACTCTGAAGCCTGAGCCTGAGAAAGTGGAGGCCATCGCATCCTGGCCCACCACCAGGACCAAGAAGCAGGTGATGTCCTTCTTGGGGACCGCCGGGTACTATAGGAGGTTTGTTCCACGCTATAGTAGCCTGGCAAAGCCCTTGACGGACCTCACCAAGAAGAAGCTGCCCTCTGCAGTCGATTGGACAATGGACTGCGAGACAGCCTTCCGGGCCCTAAAGGACGCCCTGTCCAGCCCGCCCGTGCTACAGGCAGCCGACTTCACGCGACCGTTTGTAGTACAGACCGACGCCAGTGACTTCGGCCTCGGTGCAGTGGTCAGCCAGGTGGACTCTGCGAGCCAAGAGCACTCAGTCTTGTACCTGAGCAGGAAGCTGTTACCAATGGAAGTGGCCTATTCCACGATGGAAAAGGAATGCCTAGCCATAGTGTGGGCTCTGCAGCGTCTGCAACCCTATCTATACGGGCGCCACTTCATCGTGGAGACGGACCACAATCCCCTCAGCTGGTTACACACCGTCTCCAGGACGAATGGCAGGTTGTTGCGATGGAGCCTGGCGCTCCAGCAATACAACTTCACCATTCGACACAAAAGGGGCCGTGACCACGGTAACGCAGACGGGCTGTCCCGACAAGGAGAGGTCGCGGATGGGCGCACGGGGGAACACCGGTGTGTGCTGCCCCCTAGCGCCCTCAAAAGGGGGGAGGTGTGAGGAAAATCCTGGGATATGAAGAGGAATTATGATTTCCAGTCATAATCGCTCTCATCACTCCATGGCAGTGCTCCTCCCTTCTTGGTCTCAGATGTCCAACATCTGGGAAGGTGTCACATCCTAGCAACACATCCCATGGCCATCTCCTGTGATATGGATATTAGATGACCTGGGAACAGTGGACACAGGATGCCCCCCCGGCCGTGACCCTGTAACAAGAGTTTGTATCTCATTATAAGGCTATGGAAGTATCCAGACAGAACGACTCCAGTAAAGAAGGGAATTTTGTTACTTACCGTAAATTCCTTTTCTTCTAGCTCCTATTGGGAGACCCAGACGATTTGACGATTGGGTGTATAGCTACTGCCTCCGGAGGCCACACAAAGCATTACACTAAAAAGTGTAAGGCCCCTCCCCTTCTGGCTATACACCCCCAGTGGGATCACTGGCTCACCAGTTTTAGTGCAAAAGCAAGAAGGAGGAAAGCCAATAACTGGTTTAAACAAATTCACTCCGAAGTAACATCGGAGAACTGAAAACCATTCAACATGAACAACATGTGTACCCGAAAACAACCAAAAATCCCGAAGGACAACAGGGCGGGTGCTGGGTCTCCCAATAGGAGCTAGAAGAAAAGGAATTTACGGTAAGTAACAAAATTCCCTTCTTCTTCGGCGCTCCATTGGGAGACCCAGACGATTGGGACGTCCAAAAGCTGTCCCTGGGTGGGTAAAGAAATACCTCATGTTAGAGCTGCAAGACAGCCTTCCCCTACGGGGAGGCAACTGCCGCCTGCAGGACTCTTCTACCTAGGCTGGCGTCCGCCGAAGCATAGGTATGCACCTGATAATGTTTGGTGAAAGTGTGCAGACTCGACCAGGTAGCTGCCTGGCACACCTGTTGAGCCGTAGCCTGGTGCCGTAATGCCCAGGACGTACCCACGGCTCTGGTAGAATGGGCCTTCAGCCCTGATGGAACCGGAAGCCCAGTAGAACGGTAGGCTTCAAGGATTGGTTCCTTGATCCATTGAGCCAGGGTGGATGTTGCAGCCTGCGATCCCTTGCGCTGACCAGTGACAAGGACAAAGAGTGCATCCGAGCGGCGCAGGAGCGCCGTGCGGGAATGTAGATTCTGGGTGCTCTACACCAGATCCAACAATGCAAGCCATTACATATCGATGAAATGGATAAAAGGAAGGTAAGGAGATATCCTGATTGTGATAAAAAGGGGATACCACCTTAGGGAGAAACTCTGGGATCGGACGCAGCACTACCTTATCTTGGTGAACACCAGGAAGGGAGCTTTGGATGACCGCGCTGCTAGTTCGGACACTCTCCGAAAAGACGTGACCGCTACCAGAAAGGCCACTTTCTGTGAAAGTCGAGAAAGTGAAAACAACCCTCAGAGGCTCGAAGGGCGGCTCCTAGAGAGTAATTAATACCCTGTGCAGATCCCATGGGTCTGACGGCCTCTTGTACGGAGGGACAATGTGATAACCCCCCTGCAGGAACGTGCGTACCTGAGGAAGTCGTACTAGGCGCTTCTGAAAGAATACCGACAGCGCTGCGACTTGCCTTTTAAGGGAGCCGAGCGACAAACCTTTTCCCAATCCAGATGCAGGAAGGGGGGAAAAAGGAGACACTGCAAATGGCCAGGGAGACACTCCCTAAGCAGAGCACCAAGATAAGAATAACTTCCACGTCTTGTGGTGGATTTTGGCAGACGTCGGCTTCCTAGCCCGTCTCATGGTGGCAATGACGTCTTGAGATAATCCTGAAGACGCTAGGATCTCGGACTCGATGGCCACACAGTCCGGATCAGGGCCGTAGAATTCAGTGGAAAGAACGGCCCTTGGGACAGTAAGTCTGGCCGGTCAGAGAGTGCCCACGGTTGGCCGACCGTGAGATGCCACAGATCCGGGACCACGACCTCCTCGGTCAGTCTGGGACGACGAGGGTGGCGCGGCGGCAAGCGGAGCTGAGCTTGCGTAGCACTCTGGGCAACAGTGCCAGAGTAGGAAACACATAGGGTAGCTGGAACTGCGACCAATCCTGAACTAGGGCGCCTGCCGCCAGAGCTCTTTGCTCGTGAGACCGCGCCATGAAAAATCGGGACCTTGTTGTTGTGCCGAGACGCCATTAGGTCGACGTCCGGCATCCTCCAGCGGCTACAGATTTCCTGACACCATACTGGGTGCAGAGGCCATTCCCCTGCGTCCATGCCCAGGCGACTGAGGAAGTCTGCTTCCCAATTTTCTACGCCCGGGATGTGAACTGCGGATATGGTGGATGCTCTGTCCCCCACCCACATCAGAATCCGCCGGATTGCCTGGTAGGCTTGGCGATGCGTGTTCCGCCTTGGTGGGCGATGTCTGCCACCGCTGTGGAATTGTCCGACTGAATTCGGATCTGTTTTCCTTCCAGCCACTGCTGGAAGGCTTGCAGGGCAAGATGCACTGCCCAGATTTCCAGAACATTGATCTGAAGGATGGACTCCTCTGGCGAGAGTCCCTGACCGTCTGAGAAGGGAAACGTTCCTTTCTAGGGACGTCGACTCCCCAACCCATTGGCAAAGCATGTCCCATTGAAGTGGACGCAGATGAAACTGCGCGAAAGTGACTGCCTCTGCATGAGGCGTCTTAAGGGGTGTGACTGGCCTTGAAGGAGAGACTGCACCCCCGTCTGTAGTGAACGCTGCTTGTCCAGCGGAAGCTTCACTATCGCTGAGGGAGTGTGAAACTCCATGCCCAGATATGTCAGCGATTGGGCCGGTGCCCGATGTAACCTTGAAAAGTTGATGATCCACCCGAAACTCTGGAGAGTCTCCAGCGCCACGTTCAGGCTGTGTCGGCATGCCTCTTGAGAGGGTGCCTTGACAAGTGGATCGTCCAGTAAGGATCACAGAGTGACCCTGAGAGTGCAGGACTGCTCCCACTGCTGCCCTGAACTTGGTGAAAACCCGTAGGGCTGTCGCCAGACCGAAGGGCAGTGGTACGCCCTGAAGATGCTCGTCTTCAATAACGAAACGTAGCAAACGCTGGTGCTCTGGAGCAATCGGCACGTGGAGATAAGCATCCTGATGTCTATTGATGCTAGGAAATCTCCTTGAGACATTGAGGCAATGACGGAGCGGAGGGTTTCATCCGGAACCGCCTGGCCTTCACGTGCTTGGTGAGCAGTTTTAGGTCCAGAACGGAGCGGAAAAAGCCACCCTTTCTTGGCACCCCAATAAGATTGGAGGAAAAAACCGTGTCTTGTTCCTGAAGAGGAACAGGGATTACCACTCCTTCTGCCTGCAGAAGAGCATCGGCTCGGTGGGGGGGGGTGGGGGGGGGAGTTCTGAAGAATCGAGCCGGAGGACGAGAACAGAGCTCTATCCTGTACACGTGAGACACAATGTCTCTCACCCACCGGTCTGTGACCTGTGGCAGCTAAATGTACCCAGAAGCGGGAGATTCTGCCACCAACCGCGGATGCGGGGAGAGAGAGCTGAAATACATGAGGAGATCGCCTTGGTAGCGGTTCCTCCTGCTGCCTTCCTTGGGCGTGAATGAGCCCGGCCGGAATCTGAGCCCCTCTGAGCCTTTTGAGCCCTTTTAGACGAGGACAATTGGGACTTGCCCGAGCCTGGGAAGGACCAACCTCGACTGTCCCCCCAGGACAGCATTACTAGGGTAAGTCGCAATGCAGACATTGCGAGGTTAAGGACACCACCTGCGGCACAGATGTACATGTGCTCAAGACCAGCTGCGCAACACCAGCTGAAAAAGGTTAGGGTGCCCATACGGCTGCGAATGCCGGAGCAACCGACACGCTGAAAGCTTCACAGACAGATTTCAACCAGAGGTCTATCTGTCTGTCAATGGCATCTTTAAGTGAAGTCCCATCTTCCACTGCAACTATAGATCTAGCCGCAAGCCTGGAGATTGGGGGATCCACCCTTGGAGCGCTTGAGCACGTCAGGGGGGAAGAGACAACGCGTATCCTCAATACGGTTGGAGAAACGCTTATCGGGATAAGCGTGGTGTTCCTGGACTGCTTCTCTGGAGTCAGAGTGACCAGAAAAGTACTCAATATACGCTTGAGATACCGAAATAGGGATTTCTTCTGCTGTGAAGCTGACCCCTCCACTGGAGGAGTTGAGGGAGAAATACCCAACCTTCCATTGATGGACGCTATAAGATTATTCACTATAGCGTCACCATCCGGTGTATCCGGATTGAGAGCGGTCTCAGGATCAGAGTCCTGAACAGCTCCGTCTGCATCATCATACAGAGAGTACTGTGATGAAGTCGAGGGCCGTTCTTAGGGAGCTCGCTTAGGCCGTCTGGGACTGTCGTCCGTGTCAGAGCCTGCACCCTGGGATGCCTGGGACCCTCCTGGAGCCATGATTTGTTTCGAAATCAGGGTGGCCAGGGGCATTGAATCAACATTGCCCAAGGTCTGTCTGGACTGCAAAGTCTGTAAGAAGTTAGTCATAGTCACAGACAATATATCAGCGGAAACTGCAACTCCGTCCCTGTCCCTGGACAGGGATCACAGGTGGTTCTTTTGGCCACCTGTAGCAGAGACCCCGTTGAGTAATTGCACACACTGGGGGTCCTGGAACAGTATCGCATGCAGTACAAGCAGCATAGAAAGCCTGTGCCTTGGCACCCATGCTTTTTTTTTTTTTTTTTTTGCTGTTGCTGTCTAGCCATCTAGGAGCATTAGCCAAGAATAGCGACCGTACAGTGCAATGTATAGCATACAAGCATGAAGTACAATAAACACATCAGCACATGCAGTACAAGGAGCATAGAAAGCCTGTGCCTTGGCACCTTGGCTTTTCTGCAGCCGTTGTCTAGTTATTCAGGAGCATTAGCCAAGAAAAGCGACATACAGTGAATGTATAGCATACAATCATGAAAATAACCACTGCAGCACATGCAATCCAAGCAGCATTGAAAGCTTGTGCCTTAGCACCCTTGCTTTTCTGCTGCTGTTGTCTAGTCATCAAGGAGCATTAGCCAAGAATAGCGACATGCAGTGACTGTACAAGCATGAAAATAAACTCTGCAGTACATGCAATCCAAGCAGCATTGAAAGCTTGTGCCTTAGCACCATTGCTGTTTGCTGCCGCTGTCTAGCCATCTAGGCGGGTAGACAGCCTACAAGCATAAAAGACACATGACACTGCAGCACATGCAAGACAAGCAGCATATAGAGTCTGTGCTTTAGCACCCCTGATCTTTTGCTGCTGTTTCTAGGTCTGCATCCTGAATAGCGACCGTACACAAGTACAACAGGACACTTCGGCATTAGTGGGTCAGCACTTTAGTTGCCGCTTACCGCCCGCACAAAAGCGGGTGTGTGGCGCCGGAATCCTGTGCTGGTAGCTCAGCGCTTGTCTCCGTTTTCCCGCTCTGCGTGCCGGAATGGCTGCCGGCGTCCAGAGGAGAGGGCCGGGCCGAGGGCGTGCCCGAGACAAGAGCGGGAACCCGGCGCCCACTGTGTCTAGTGAAGGGGGCTGGAGAATGCAAATAAGGCTCCAGCCCTCGGCGCTGCTATAGAACAGCGTCTCTCCCTTTCCCTGAGTGACAGGGAGGGGGCGGGAACGAAGCGGCGCTAGGCCGCAAAAGCCGGGGACTAAAGTTAGAAGCGCCGCCGCCGTAAAAGCGCGGTCGGCGCGTCCCCGGCGCACTACAAGTCGCAGCTGCGCCGCCGCTCCAGGGGCGGTCGGCGCGGCGGTCCCCACACGTAAAGTCCCCCAGTAAACTGCAGGGACTATAAGCCCAGCGCACAGCGCTAGTCCCCGGCGCACTAGCACACCCAGCAAGCCTGGAGTGTGCGTGGCCTGCCATACGGGGACACAGAGTACCTGAAAGTTGCAGGGCCTTGTCCCTGAACGGCACTCCCGCTCCACATCCAGCAGGTTCTATGGGTCTGTGGATGGAGCCCGGCCTCAGGGCTTGGTGGCCGGAAAGATCCCACTTCCTCAGAGCCCCTCAGGGGGATGGGGAAGGAAAACAGCATGTGGGCTCCAGCCTCCGTACCAGCAATAGGTACCTCAACCTTACAAACCGCAAGTGGGGTGAGAAGGGAGCATGCTGGGGGCCCTAGTATGGGCCCTCTTTTCTTCCATCCGATATAGTCAGCAGCTACTGCTGACTAAACAGTGGAGCTATGCGTGGATGTCTGACCTCCTTCGCACAAAGCAGAAAACTGGTGAGCCAGTGATCCCACTGGGGGTGTATAGCCAGAAGGGGAGGGGCCTTACACTTTTTAGTGTAATGCTTTGTGTGGCCTCCGGAGGCAGTAGCTATACACCCAATCGTCAAATCGTCTGGGTCTCCCAATGGAGCGCCGAAGAAATATGGTTAATATCTCGTGAGCCATATTTCCGATAAATGTGGCAACCATAAAAATGGTGTCTCCGCATGCGGATGATGCTGGCACACCTTTTTTATGGGAGTGGGACCTTGGGAAGTACCCCAGGCGTGATATCGGCCGGTGGGGAACTGGCAGACAGGTCATGAGTCCTCTCGTTTTGCAGCTAAATTCATAACGGTCACAATGAGAGCATTGACGTCTGCCTACGACGCTCCCAGGCAAAGTTATGGCCAATATCCTATTTCTGGATAATTCTGACTCAAAGCGGGGGGAGTGGCAGTGCTTCCCTGTGAGGTCACGAAGGTAGGAGGGGACCTGGATTTGCCCAGGTTGATAACCCCAATTCGGCCATTTTCCCAGTGTTCTTTCGCCGGGGGTCACGTGTAGGAAACATCTGTGGGAAAGATCCTAGAAACCTGGTCTACAGCGCCCCCCTGTGGCCAGACGCACAAGGTAACTGATTGAATTGTAAACCTGTTTGTAATCCATATCTTGCTTGTATATGTACTCTGACCTATGTATATTCTGTAGATCCCCTATTGTATATATTGTAGTTTCTAGTATGGCTTAGGCCGATTAAATTATATAATTAATCTTGGGCTGTTCTGTTATCTCGATCTTGAACCCCACGCCTGTGTGTTCGGCTAATAGTTACCGTAAATCGGTTGGTGGCAGCGAGTGTGTGCCAAGGATCATTGTGGGGCGGCCAGTGAGAGGCGAGGAGGTTCTTATATATTTCGTCCGCGGAGGTCGGAGGAATATATACCCTGCTCTCACCGGGGACCCTTCAATCATCGGCACAGGAGAATAGCGGCCTCCTTGCTTATTTTCGGGCAATTCCATAATTGGCCTGACTATAAGAGGGGTGCTAGAGAGCGCTTCACGTGCTTTGTCTGTCGGTCGGGAGGTATAAAGGAGGGGTGACCCCCACTTGTTACCCCCCGATTGTGACGTACTGGTGGCCAGCGCGGGGGATTTCTGAGTGACCCCCCCCGGTGGTTCGTGACATCACATATTTATACACAACAGGACATAGAATGGAGCAGTAATAAGACAAGTGACGTGAAGCAGAACTATCACTATGGGAAGAGGACAAACTGTTGTGGCCATAAATATTCCAGCAGTTCATAGATAAGCAGTGTGAAAGTTTTACTGTCCTCTGATCGGGGTCTGGTCCGGGCTGTGATGCTCTGAGGAACACATTTCTTAATTGATGTAAAAAGACATGAATCGATGAGACACATTTATTCCTGCTCTGAATGTTTCACCGGTCGTCATAAGTTAGTACACCCAGACTCTCCTGTCTCTCTGGGACTTGAAATTTCCTTTCAATACCAGCAATTTCATGTCCATGATGCTGTGGTCGGGGTTACAAAAATGTTTAGCCACAGGTAGATCTATCCTTCTTTCTCTAATGTGTCTTTGACACATTCAAAGCAGGAATGAATGTGTCACATGGATTCATGTCTTTTTACAACAATTAAGAAATGTGCTCATCAGACCATCCGGGGGCGTCACAGCCCAGACAAGACCCCAATCAGAGGACAATAAAACTTTCACACTGCTTATCTATGAACTGCTGCAATATTTATGGCCACAACAGTTTGTCCTCTTCCCATAGTGATAGTTCTGCTTCACATAGCTTGTCTTATTACTGCTCCATTCTAGGTCCTGTTGTGTATAAATATGTGACTCTTCATATTGTGTTATACTGAGCCTGATGAAGAGACCGGAGGAGTCTGGAGCTGCTATTATTACCATCTTGTCAGTTAGCCATTAAAAAGGTATCAACCGCTGAGGACTCTCCGTTCTTTTAAACAATTTTTTTATCTCAACTGGCTAACACGGTACAAAGATATATTTTACCTGCATCTACAACAATTAATCCTGGAAACTTTTCTTCTCGTCTTTCATTAATATTTTTTATTGAAGACTTCGGTTAAACAGAGAATAAAACAGTGAAATGTGGGCGTGTGACCGGTGCCGAAACATAAATCAATGCAGATCAGAAGAAAAAATCTAAATACGATGGAAGAAGATGGGAAATCAGCGGTATGTGCAGAGTAAAGTAGCGGAGGCCACAAAGAGGTAATGAGGCTGACAGCTGTGGGGTGACTCAGATGACTGATGATACACCTGACAGTTGTGGGGTGACGCGGATGATGCACCTGACAGTTGTGGGGTGACGCGGATGATGCACCTGACAGTTGTGGGGTGACACGGATGATGCACCTGACAGTTGTGGGGTGACACGGATGATGCACCTGACAGTTGTGGGGTGACACGGATGATGCACCTGACAGTTGTGGGGTGACACGGATGATGCACCTGACAGTTGTGGGGTGACACGGATGACTGATGACGTGGCTGAGAGTTGTGGGGTGACACGGATGATGCACCTGACAGTTGTGGGATACAAAGAAAAGATTTTAAAAAATCCAATAAACTGTAGGTTTATTCAGATTTATAACTTGTGTTACGAGCACCTTCAGAGTCGCCTTTGCACCTTTTTTTGTCTTGTTTTGCCCCTTTGTTCATTTTTCTATTTGCGCCTTTTTTGGTTTACTTTCTTTGCTCACCGCTTTTTTTCTGCTTTGTGAAGTTTCGCGATTCCAGATCTTTTCTCCTGATCCATCAAATGTGATTTTTAAAAAGTCAGAAATTTTGGCACAACTCTTCCTCCTGGTGTTTTTCAGTGCGCAGTATTTTAGTAGAATTTTTGGTTTCATTTTGGCACCAAAAAGTCACAAAAAGTTTTTGTCTCAAAGTCCATTTTCTACAAAAAATGCAAATGAGCCAGGGCCTCGGTCTATAGCTCTGTGTCCCCCGCCCTGAGTCAGTGTCCTTCTGGGGGACAGGCCACTAGGTGGGGGTGATTCCAGCCATCACATGTTGTAAATGTCTCATTATGTAGCACATCACCCGTCACATGGACACGGGGCCTCGCAGCCCCACAGACCATTCCTCTATGAGCAGATAGATCTGACAATCACCGATGTCGCCCAGTTCCCTGCACTGGGTACAATACTGACCTATAGGGCCAGAAGAAGGGAATTTTGTTACTTACCGTAAATTCCTTTTCTTCTAGCTCTTATTGGGAGACCCAGACGATTGGGGTATAGCTACTGCCCTCTGGAGGCCACACAAAGCACTACATCAAAAGTGCAAGGCCCCTCCCCCTCTGGCTATACCCCCCCCGTGGTATCACGGGTTCTCCAGTTTTAGTGCCAAAGCAAGAAGGAGGAAGCCAATAACTGGTTTAAACAAATTAACTCCGAATAACATCGGAGAACTGAAAAACCGTTCAACATGAACAACATGTGTACCCGCAAACAACAAAAAAACATCCCGAAGGACAACAGGGCGGGTGCTGGGTCTCCCAATAAGAGCTAGAAGAAAAGGAATTTACGGTAAGTAACAAAATTCCCTTCTTCTTCAGCGCTCTATTGGGAGACCCAGACGATTGGGACGTCCAAAAGCTGTCCCTGGGTGGGTAAAGAAATACCTCATGTTAGAGCTGCAAAACAGCCCTCCCCTACGGGGGTGTCACTGCCGCCTGCAGGACTCTTCTACCTAAGCTGGCATCCGCCGAAGCATAGGTATGCACCTGATAATGCTTGGTGAAAGTGTGCAGACTGGACCAGGTAGCTGCCTGGCACACCTGTTGAGCCGAAGCCTGGTGACGTAATGCCCAGGACGCACCCACGGCTCTGGTTGAGTGGGCTTTTAGCCCTGAAGGAACCGGAAGCCCCGCAGAACGGTAGGCCTCTAGAATTGGTTCTTTGATCCATCGAGCCAGGGTGGCTTTAGAAGCCTGCAACCCCTTGCGCGGACCAGCGACAAGGACAAAAAGTGCATCGGCACGGCGCATGGGCGCCGTGCGGGAAATGTAGATTCTGAGTGCTCTCACCAGATCTAGCAAACGTAAGTCCTTTTCATACCGGTGAACCGGATGAGGACAAAACGAAGGCAAGGATATATCCTGATTAAGATGAAAAGAGGATACGACTTTAGGGAGAAACTCCGGAATAGGGCGCAGCACTACCTTGTCCTGGTGGAACACCAGGAAGGGAGCCTTGGATGACAGAGCTGCCAGCTCAGACACTCGCCGAAGCGATGTGATCGCAACAAGAAACGCCACTTTCTGTGACAGCCGAGAAAAGGAAACTTCCTTCAGAGGCTCGAAGGGCGGCTTCTGGAGAGCAACTAGTACCCTGTTCAGATCCCATGGATCTAACGGCCGCTTGTACGGGGGCACAATATGACAGACCCCCTGCAGGAACGTGCGCACCTTAGAAAGACGTGCTAGACGCTTCTGAAAAAACACGGATAGTGCCGAAACTTGCCCTTTAAGGGAGCTGAGCGACAAGCCCTTTTCTAACCCCGATTGCAGGAAGGAAAGAAACTTGGGCAATGCAAATGGCCAGGGAGACACTCCCTGAGCAGAGCACCAGGATAAGAAAATCTTCCACGTTCTGTGGTAGATCTTAGCCGAATTCGACTTTCTAGCTTGTCTCATTGTGGCAACGACTCCTTGAGATAATCCTGCAGATGCTAGGATCCAGGACTCAATGGCCACACAGTCAGGTTCAGGGCCGCAGAATTCTGATGGAAAAACGGCCCTTGGGACAGTAAGTCTGGTCGGTCTGGCAGTGACCACGGTCGACCGATCGTGAGATGCCACAGATCCGGATACCACGACCTCCTCGGCCAGTCTGGAGCGACGAGTATGATGCGGCTGCACTCGGATCTGATCTTGCGTAGCACTCTGGGCAAAAGCGCCAGAGGCGGAAACACGTATGGGAGCTGAAACTGCGACCAATCTTGAACCAAGGCGTCTGCCGCCAGAGCTCTTTGATCGCGCGACCTCGCCATGAATGCCGGGACCTTGTTGTTGTGCCGGGATGCCATTAGGTCGACGTCCGGCACTCCCCAGCGGCGACAGATTTCCTGAAACACGTCCGGGTGAAGGGACCATTCCCCTGCGTCCATGCCCTGGCGACTGAGGAAGTCTGCTTCCCAGTTTTCTACGCCTGGGATGTGAACCGCGGATATGGTGGATGCTCTGTCCTCCACCCACCTTAGAATGCGCCGGACTTCTTGGAAGGCTTGCCGACTGCGCGTCCCTCCTTGGTGGTTGATGTATGCCACCGCTGTGGAGTTGTCCGATTGGATTCGGATCTGCTTTCCTTCCAGCCACTGTTGGAAGGCCAGTAGAGCAAGATACACTGCTCTGATCTCCAGAACATTGATCTGAAGGGTGGACTCCTGCGGAGTCCACGTCCCCTGAGCCCTGTGGTGGAGAAATACTGCTCCCCACCCTGACAGACTCGCATCTGTCGTGACTACTGCCCAGGATGGGGGCAGGAAGGATCTTCCCTGAGACAATGAGGTGGGAAGGAGCCACCATTGTAGGGAGTCCTTGGCCGTCTGGGAAAGCGAGACTTTCCTGTCCAGGGACGTTGACTTCCCGTCCCATTGGCGGAGAATGTCCCATTGAAGTGGGCGCAGATGAAACTGCGCAAAGGGAACTGCTTCCATGGCTGCCACCATCTTCCCTAGGAAATGCATGAGGCGCCGCAAGGGATGCAACTGGCCCTGCAGAAGAGATTGCACCCCTGTCTGTAATGACCGCTGCTTGTTCAGCGGAAGCTTCACTATCGCTGCTAGAGTATGAAACTCCATGCCAAGATACGTTAGTGATTGAGTCGGTGATAGGATCGACTTTGGAAAGTTGATGATCCATCCGAAAGACTGTAGGGTCTCCAGCGTAGCATTCAGGCTGTGCTGACATGCCTCTTGAGAGGGAGCTTTGACCAATAAATCGTCTAGGTAAGGGATCACCGAGTGTCCCTGAGAGTGCAAGACTGCTACCACCGCCGCCATGACCTTGGTGAAGACCCGTGGGGCTGTTGCCAGACCAAATGGCAGAGCTACGAACTGAAAATGGTCGTCTCCTATCACAAAACGTAGAAAACGTTGATGTTCTGTAGCAATTGGCACGTGGAGATAAGCATCTTTGATGTCTATTGAGGCAAGGAAGTCTCCTCTGGACATTGAGGCAATGACAGAACGCAGGGTTTCCATCCGGAACTTCCTGGCGTGCACATGTTTGTTGAGCCGTTTTAGGTCCAGAACAGGACGGAACGAGCCGTCCTTTTTTGGAACCACAAAGAGATTGGAGTAAAACCCTTGCCCTTGTTCCTGAGGAGGGACTGGGATCACCACTCCTTCCGCTCTTAGGGAGCCCACCGCCTGCAGCAGAGCATCTGCTCGGTCTGGATGTGGGGAGGTTCTGAAGAACCGAGCTGGAGGACGAGAATTGAACTCGATTCTGTACCCGCGAGACAAAATGTCCGTCACCCACCGGTCTTTGACCTGTGACATCCAAATGCCGGAAAAGCGGGAGAGCCTGCCCCCGACCGGCGATGCGGAGGGAGGGAGCTGGAAGTCATGAGGTAGCCGCTTTGGAAGCGGTACCTCCATTTGCTTTCTTGGGGCGCGTGTGAGCCCGCCACGAATCTGAGTTTCTTTGCGTCCTCTGAGTCCCTTTGGACGAGGTAAATGGTGTCTTGCCCGAACCTCGAAAGGACTGAAACCTCTGCTGCCACTTTTTCTGCTGAGGTTTGGTTGTTCTGGGTTGTGGTAAAGAGGAGTCTTTACCCTTAGACTGCTTAATGATATCAGCCAATGGCTCGCCAAACAGTCTATCTCTAGATAAAGGCAAACTGGTTAAACATTTTTTGGAACCAGCATCTGCTTTCCAGTCCTTTAACCACAAGGCTCTGCGCAAAACTACCGAATTGGCGGACGCCATTGAGGTGCGACTGGTAGATTCTAGGACCGCATTGATAGCGTAAGACGCAAACGCCGACATCTGCGTGGTAAGGTGCGCCACTTGCGGCACTGTTGGATGTATGATAGCATCCACTTTTGCTAAGCCAGCTGAAATAGCCTGGAGTGCCCATACGGCTGCGAATGCCGGAGCAAACGACGCGCCGATAGCTTCATAGACAGATTTTAACCAAAGGTCCATCTGTCTGTCATTGGCATCTTTAAGTGAAGCGCCATCCTCCACTGCAACTATGGACCTAGCTGCGAGTTTGGAAATCGGGGGGTCTACCTTTGGACACTGTGTCCAGCGCTTGACCACCTCAGGGGGGAAAGGGAAACGCGTATCTTTAGATCGTTTAGAGAAACGCCTTTCTGGGTGAGCGTCGTGCTTCTGGATTGATTCTCTGAAGTCAGCGTGATCCAACAAAGCACTCAATTTACGCTTGGGATAAAGGAAACGAAACTTCTCCTGCTCCGCAGCCGCCTCTTCTGCTGAAGGGGCTGGGGGAGAAATATCCAACAGCCTATTGATGGCTGAGATAAGGTCGTTTACCATGGCATCCCCATCAGGGGTATCCAGGTTGAGAGGGGTTCCAGGAATGGATTCCTGATCACTCTCATCAGACACATCACAGGGAGACTGATTGCGCTGAGACCCTGAGCAGTGTGATGACGTCGAGGGTCTTTCCCAGCGAGCTCGCTTAGGGTGGCTGGGGCTATCATCTGAGTCATAATCCTCGGCCTGTGAAGCCGGGGACTCCCCTGTGGGCTGGATTAATTCCAAGTGAGGGGGACCTGAGGACAGAGGCCTCGCCGTGCCCAAAGACTGAGCCCCATGCATAGATTGCAAGGTTTCAAGGATTTTTGCCATAGAGACAGACATATTATCAGCAAAAACTGCAAAGTCTGTCCCTGTCACCGGGGCAGGACTTACAGGCGTCTCAGCCTGGGTCACTCTCCCTCCTGACTCCGGCTGGCGAAGCAGCACCGGGTCGGAGCATTGCACACAATGGGGGTCATCGGAGCCTGCTGGTAGATTAGCCCCACATGCAGCACACGCAGTATACACAGCCCTAGCCTTGGCAGCCTTGCGTTTTGAGGATGGCATGTTGCTGCTTCCACAGAGTGATCTGGGATATGCAGCCAGAAGCGACCTCACAGTGCAAGAAATACAATATCTCTATATCCTACACAGTACACCAATACACCGTGAGGCACTAGAGGGACCAGCACAGAAAAATCGCTTACCGCCCGCTTAAAAAGCGGGTGTGTGGTCGCCAGATAGCCCCTAGTCCAGGCCTCCCAGAGCCTTGCGTCCTTCCTCCAGCCAGACTGCATGTAATGGCTGCCGGCGTCCTGAGAGAGAAGGGGGGCGGGCCCTGGGCGTTCCTGGCTAAGAGCGGGAAGCCTGCTTCCCTCTGTGCCTAGTGTGAGGGCTGGAGCATGTAAATCAGGCTCCAGCCCTCGTCGCTGCTAGCGAACAGCGTCTCTCCCCTACCCTGAATGACAGGGTGGGGGCGGGAACGAATCGGAGCTGCCGGCGTCCTAGGCCCAAAAAGCCGGGGACTCAATTTATAACCGCCGCCGCCGTAAAAGCGCGGACGGCGGATCCCCGGCGCACCACAAGTCACAGCAGCGCCGCCCGGTCCAGAGGGGGTCGGCGCTGCGTTCCCATACACAAACAATCCCCCAGTAATCTGTAGGGACACTAGCTCCAACGTTGCGGTCCCCGGCGCACTACAACACCCAGCCAGCCCGGAGTGTGTCTGTGCCTGCCGGGGACACAGAGTACCTGTATGATGCAGGGCCTGTCCCTGATCGTACTCCTGCTCCGTCTCCATCAGGTTCTAATGGGTCTGTGGATGGAGCCCGGCGTCAGAGCTGAGAGGCCGGCAGGATCCCACTTCCACAGAGCCCTACCAGGGGATGTGGAAGGAAAACAGCATGTGGGCTCCAGCCTCCGTACCAGCAATAGGTACCTCAACCTTACAACACCATCCAGGGGTGAGAAGGGAGCATGCTGGGGACACTATATGTGTCCTCTTTTCTTCCATCCGAAATAGTCAGCAGCTACTGCTGACTAAAATCTGTGGAGCTATGCATGGAATGTCTGACCTGCTTCGCACACAAAGCTAAAACTGGAGAACCCGTGATACCACGGGGGGGGTATAGCCAGAGGGGGAGGGGCCTTGCACTTTTAATGTAGTGCTTTGTGTGGCCTCCAGAGGGCAGTAGCTATACCCCAATCGTCTGGGTCTCCCAATAGAGCGCTGAAGAAAGGCAGACGGCGGTTGTCCCAGAGGCGGCCACAGCAGCGGCGGCGGTGAGTGTATAACGTCCATACCGAAACAATACAAAAGGGGGGTCGGGAAGATGTCAGAGAGGACAGAGGAGGAGGGAGGCCTGCGGTACAGAGGACAGGCGAGGACAGGATGGAGACTGCATCAGGAGGAGGCACAGCAGTGCGGTGTCTACAGCAGATACTACAGGGTGCAGCACAAGGCTCCGGTCATGGTCTCCAGCCGCCAAGAGAAGGAGACGAAACCCCCGGCCGGTCACAGCAGACATCATTTACTGAACGTGATGAGATACTCGGGGTACGCCTGGATGTCATGGAAAATCACAAACATGGTGGGTGCCGCCGGATTGTCGGTGACGCTATCGTAAAGGTCGGTGATGTTAGATGAGCTCTTGGCCGGTGGAGCCAGCATCCCCCGCTGTCCAGGACAGAACGCCCCGGTAAGTACCCGGGCCAGATACATGTATTTGAGTCCATTTGTGTCTGGTCTGGAATACTGGTCGTGCGCAGAATAACTGGAATCCACCGCAAAATACGTCCCATTTCCATAACAGGCGGCTGTACACGAGAGAAACAAAAGTCATCAATCAAGGATCCAATCACATATCCGCTCAGACTCCGGACAGACACACATCCCCCATGTTCCCCTGGGCCCCGGACTGTCATGTATCCCAAATATCCACCTGGGACTTGGACTGCCATATATCCCACATATTCCAGCCGCTGTGTGTGACTATGTGACTGCTGAGCGGTGGCAGTGCGCGGTGTACACAGAGTCACGAGTCTCCGATATTGCCGGTCTGAGCAGGTGTTGTGTGTGACTATGTGACTGCTGAGCGGTGGCAGTGCGCGGTGTACACAGAGTCACGAGTCTCCGATATTGCCGGTCTGAGCAGGTGTTGTGTGTGACTACGTGACTGCTGAGCGGTGGCAGTGCGCGGTATACACAGAGTCACGAGTCTCCGATATTGCCGGTCTGAGCAGGCGCTGTGTGTGACTATGTGACTGCTGAGCGGTGGCAGTGCGCGATGTACACACAGTCACGAGTCTCTGGTATTGCCAGTCTGACCAGGTGCTGTGTGTGACTATGTGACTGCTGAGCGGTGGCAGTGTGTGATGTACACACAGTCACGATTCTCTGGTATTGCTGGTCTGAGCAGGCGCTGTGTGTGACTATGTGACTGCTGAGCAGTGGCAGTGTGCGGTGTACACAGAGTCACAAGTCTCTGGTGTTGCTTGTCTGAGCAGGCGCTGTGTGTGACTATGTGACTGCTGAGCGGTGGCAGTGTGCGGTGTACACAGAGTCACAAGTCTCTGGTGTTGCTTGTCTGAGCAGGCGCTGTGTGTGACTATGTGACTGCTGAGCGGTGGCAGTGTGCAGTGTACACAGAGTCACAAGTCTCTGGTGTTGCTGGTCTGAGCAGGTGCTGTGTGTGACTATGTGACTGCTGAGCGGTGGCAGTGTGCAGTGTACAGAGTCACGAGTCTCTGGTATTGCTGGTCTGAGCAGGCGCTGTGTGTGACTATGTCACTGCTGAGCGGTGGCAGTGTGCAGTGTACACAGAGTCACAAGTCTCTGGTGTTGCTGGTCTGAGCAGGTGCTGTGTGTGACTATGTGACTGCTGAGCGGTGGCAGTGTGCAGTGTACAGAGTCACGAGTCTCTGGTATTGCTGGTCTGAGCAGGCGCTGTGTGTGACTTATGTGACTGCTGAGCGGTGGCAGTGCGCGGTCTCTCCATTCTGTGTACAAGGGAAAACTGCAAAATCGGCAGAGGCTCAAATCCTTCCTTCCCGCTGTATATCCGCTGTATATCGCACTTCGCGCTCTTTCGCTGTGAGCCGCAGGGTTTGTTGCTCGGTGCAGAATTTTCTCTTGCAGCAGAATGTTCTTCTTTATAGTCACATTGTACTGATACATGAGGATACAGCTCTACATATCCCTACACCTCTGTGTATTAAATAAATTAATACACTACATATATATATTATATAGTGTATATATTTACAGATGTTCACTGGTATATAGGGGTGTACTTCCTTTTTAAACCATAAGATTTTAATTTACAAAATGTGTCAAATATTACATCATATTGACAATAAATTCTTAACAATCAGCACATTATTATGGGGGTGGGGGAGGGGAGGGAGTCGGGGGAAATGGTGACTTTACATTTATTTTCTGATCACATTCTCTATATATATATATAAATCTTCAGAGTTATTTATAGAGGGGTATTTCCACATTCAGTACCAGTACAATGTGCCTATAAAGAAGAACAGAATATATAGCTGTAGCCAGAGATAATTCTCCTTATCCTCGACAACACAGCCTGTGCTGGCTACCATGCAGGCGAGTGTGACTATGAATCCGGGGAGGCCAAAGCACGGAGTGACTGAATGTGCAGAGACGCTGCCGTCTCCCAAGCTCCAGAGACGGAGGAGAAGATGAACAGTTACAGCAGCACCTGAGCCTGCAAGGAGGAGACAATGCCGCGCTGCAACGCTGAAGACGGGACCAAGCCCTGACCTCCCAGGACAGCAAGTCATGGATCTAGGGACGGTTAAAGGTATGGCCAAGAAGCCCTCCCATCCCCCAACCTCGCACTTACTCCTCCCGCCTCCCACATTTCCCTGCCGTGCCCCGGCCTCTCACGTACACCTCCTGTGCCCCAGCCTCTGACGTATGCCTCCTGTGCCCCCAGCCTCCCACGTATGCCTCCTGTGCCCCAGCCTCTCACGTATGCCTCCTGTGCCCCAGCCTCTCACGTATGCCTCCTGTGCCCCAGCCTCTCACGTATGCCTCCTGTGCCCCAGGCTCCCACGTATGCCTCCTGTGCCCCAGGCTCCCACGTATGCCTCCTGTGCCACAGCCTACCACGTATGCCTCCTGTGCCACAGCCTACCACGTACGTCTCCTGTGCCCCAGCCTTCCACGTACCCCTCTTGTGCAGTGGCCTTCCACGTACCCCTCCTGTGCAGTGGCCTAACACGTACCCCTCCTGTGCAGTGGCCTAACATGTACCCCTCCTGTGCAGTGGCCTATCACGTACCCCTCCTGTGCCCCAGCCTCCCACGTACACCTCCTGTGCCCCAGCCTCCCACGTACACCTCCTGTGCCCCAGCCTCCCACGTACACCTCCTGTGCCCCGGCCTCCCATGTACCCCTTCTGTGCCCCAGCCTCCCACGTACACCTCCTGTGACCCGGCCTCCCATGTACCCCTCCTGTGCCCCAGCCTCCCACGTACACCTCCTGTGACCCGGCCTCCCACGTACCCCTCCTGTGCCCCGGCCTCCCATGTGCCCCGGCCTCCACTGCGCCCATCGTGGACCACTGGCTGTCATACACCCCATGTATCTCACCGTTCTTTCCTGCGTAGCTTCGATTGAACCCATTTTGGTTGACAGTTTTTATGGTGCTGGACTCGGTCCCGTGGAAGAGCCGCCGCTCGTTGGTCGTTGTCCCGTTCTTGGTGTCGATGGCCCGTTTCTTTAGCTGGTAATTCATCCACAGATCCTTGTTCTGAATTCTCTCCATCTGCAAAGAAAATAAAGTGAGGTCAAAGGCGCAACTTCTACCAGAGCGGTAATATACCAGCAGAATGTGGCGGCATCTACCATAATGTGGCCTAATTCATCAAAGCATTTTCGCCAGAAATCTGGAGTGAAACCACTTTGAAAGAAGGGAATTTTGTTACTTACCGTAAATTCCTTTTCTTCTAGCTCCTATTGGGAGACCCAGACGATTGGGTGTATAGCACTGCCTCCGGAGGCCACACAAAGCAATTACACTAAAAAGTGTAAGGCCCCTCCCCTTCTGGCTATACACCCCCAGTGGGATCACTGGCTCACCAGTTTTAGTGCAAAAGCAAGAAGGAGGAAAGCCAATAACTGGTTTAAACAAATTCACTCCGAAGTAACGTCGGAGAACTGAAAACCATTCAACATGAACAACATGTGTACCCGAAAAACAACCAGAAATCCCGAAGGACAACAGGGCGGGTGCTGGGTCTCCCAATAGGAGCTAGAAGAAAAGGAATTTACGGTAAGTAACAAAATTCCCTTCTTCTTCGGCGCTCCATTGGGAGACCCAGACGATTGGGACGTCCAAAAGCTGTCCCTGGGTGGGTAAAGAAATACCTCATGTTAGAGCTGCAAAGACAGCCCTCCCCTACGGGGAGGCAACTGCCGCCTGCAGGACTCTTCTACCTAGGCTGGCGTCCGCCGAAGCATAGGTATGCACCTGATAATGTTTGGTGAAAGTGTGCAGACTCGACCAGGTAGCTGCCTGGCACACCTGTTGAGCCGTAGCCTGGTGTCGTAATGCCCAGGACGCACCCACGGCTCTGGTAGAATGGGCCTTCAGCCCTGATGGAACCGGAAGCCCAGCAGAACTGTAGGCTTCAAGAATTGGTTCTTTGATCCATCGAGCCAGGGTGGCTTTGGAAGCCTGCGACCCTTTGCGCTTACCAGCGACAAGGACAAAGAGTGCATCCGAGCGGCGCAGGGGCGCCGTGCGGGAAGAAGGGAATTTTGTTACTTACCGTAAATTCCTTTTCTTCTAGCTCTTATTGGGAGACCCAGACGATTGGGTGTATAGCACTGCCTCCGGAGGCCACACAAAGCAATTACACTAAAAAGTGTAAGGCCCCTCCCCTTCTGGCTATACACCCCCCGTGGGATCACGGCTGCTCAGTTTTAGTGCTAAAGCAAGAAGGAGGAAAGCCAATAACTGGTTTAAACAAATTCACTCCGAGTAACATCGGAGAACTGAAAACCGTTCAACATGAACAACATGTGTACCCGCAAACAAACCAAAAATCCCGAAGGACAACAGGGCGGGTGCTGGGTCTCCCAATAAGAGCTAGAAGAAAAGGAATTTACGGTAAGTAACAAAATTCCCTTCTTCTTCGGTGCTCTATTGGGAGACCCAGACGATTGGGACGTCCAAAAGCTGTCCCTGGGTGGGTAAAGAAATACCTCATGTTAGAGCTGCAAGACAGCCCTCCCCTACGGGGAGGCAACTGCCGCCTGCAGGACTCTTCTACCTAGGCTGGCGTCCGCCGAAGCATAGGTATGCACCTGATAATGTTTGGTGAAAGTGTGCAGACTCGACCAGGTAGCTGCCTGGCACACCTGTTGAGCCGTAGCCTGGTGTCGCAATGCCCAGGACGCACCCACGGCTCTGGTAGAATGGGCCTTCAGCCCTGATGGAACCGGAAGCCCAGCAGAACGGTAGGCTTCAAGAATTGGTTCTTTGATCCATCGAGCCAGGGTGGCCTTGGAAGCCTGCGACCCTTTGCGCTTACCAGCGACAAGGACAAAGAGTGCATCCGAACGGCGCAGGGGCGCCGTGCGGGAAATGTAGATTCTGAGTGCTCTCACCAGATCTAACAAATGTAAATCCTTCTCATACCGATGAACTGCATGAGGACAAAACGAAGGCAAAGAGATATCCTGATTAAGATGAAAAGAGGATACCACCTTCGGGAGAAACTCCTGAATGGGGCGCAGCACTACCTTGTCCTGGTGGAAGACCAGGAAGGGAGCCTTGGAAGACAGCGCTGCTAGCTCAGACACTCTCCGAAGAGATGTGATCGCTACTAGAAAAGCCACTTTCTGTGATAGTCTAGAGAGTGAAACCTCCCTCAGAGGCTCGAAGGGCGGCTTCTGGAGGGCAACTAGTACCCTGTTCAGATCCCATGGATCTAACGGCCGCTTGTACGGGGGTACGATATGGCAAACCCCCTGTAGGAACGTGCGCACCTTAGGAAGGCGTGCCAAACGCCTCTGAAAAAAGACGGATAGCGCCGAGACCTGACCTTTAAGGGAGCCGAGCGACAAACCCTTTTCTAACCCAGATTGCAGGAAAGAAAGAAAGGTAGGCAATGCAAATGGCCAGGGAGACACTCCCTGAGCAGAGCACCAGGATAAAAATATCCTCCACGTTCTGTGGTAGATCTTAGCGGACGTGGGCTTCCTAGCCTGTCTCATGGTGGCAACGACCCCTTGGGACAATCCTGAAGACGTTAGGATCCAGGACTCAATGGCCACACAGTCAGGTTCAGGGCCGCAGAATTCCGATGGAAAAACGGCCCTTGGGACAGTAAGTCTGGTCGGTCTGGGAGTGCCCATGGTTGGCCGACCGTGAGCTGCCACAGATCCGGATACCACGCCCTCCTCGGCCAGTCTGGGGCGACAAGTATGACGCGGCTGCAATCGGATCTGATCTTGCGTAGCACTCTGGGCAAGAGTGCCAGAGGTGGAAACACATAAGGGAGCCGGAACTGCGACCAATCTTGCACTAGGGCGTCTGCCGCCAGCGCTCTTTGATCGCGAGACCGTGCCATGAAGGTTGGGACCTTGTTGTTGTGCCGTGACGCCATTAGGTCGACGTCCGGCACCCCCCAGCGGCGACAGATTTCCTGAAACACGTCTGGGTGAAGGGACCATTCCCCTGCGTCCATGCCCTGGCGACTGAGGAAGTCTGCTTCCCAGTTTTCTACGCCGGGGATGTGAACCGCGGATATGGTGGAGGCTGTGGCTTCCACCCACATCAGAATCCGCCGGACTTCCTGGAAGGCTTGCCGACTGCGTGTCCCCCCTTGGTGGTTGATGTATGCCACCGCTGTGGAGTTGTCCGACTGAATTCGGATCTGCCTTCCTTCCAGCCACTGCTGGAAGGCTAGTAGGGCAAGATACACTGCTCTGATTTCCAGAACATTGATCTGAAGGGTGGACTCCTGCTGAGACCACGTACCCTGAGCCCTGTGGTGGAGAAAGACTGCTCCCCACCCTGACAGACTCGCGTCTGTCGTGACCACCGCCCAAGACGGTGGCAGGAAGGATCTTCCCTGTGATAATGAGGTGGGAAGAAGCCACCACTGCAGAGAGTCCTTGGCCGTCTGGGAAAGGGAGACTTTCCTGTCCAGGGATGTTGACTTCCCGTCCCATTGGCGGAGAATGTCCCATTGAAGTGGACGCAGATGAAACTGCGCAAACGGAACCGCCTCTATTGCCGCCACCATCTTCCCGAGGAAGTGCATGAGGCGTCTTAAGGAGTGCGGCTGACTTTGAAGAAGGGAATTTTGTTACTTACCGTAAATTCCTTTTCTTCTAGCTCTTATTGGGAGACCCAGACGATTGGGGTATAGCTACTGCCCTCCGGAGGCCACACAAAGCACTACACTAAAAAGTGCAAGGCCCCTCCCCCTCTGGCTATACCCCCCCGTGGTATCACGGGTTCTCCAGTTTTAGTGCCAAAGCAAGGAGGAAGCCAATAACTGGTTTAAACAAATTAACTCCGAATAACGTCGGAGAACTGAAAAACCGTTCAACATGAACAACATGTGTACCCGCAAACAACCAAGAAATCCCGAAGGACAACAGGGCGGGTGCTGGGTCTCCCAATAAGAGCTAGAAGAAAAGGAATTTACGGTAAGTAACAAAATTCCCTTCTTCTTCAGCGCTCTATTGGGAGACCCAGACGATTGGGACGTCCAAAAGCTGTCCCTGGGTGGGTAAAGAGATACCTCATGTTAGAGCTGCAAAACAGCCCTCCCCTACGGGGATGTCACTGCCGCCTGCAGGACTCTTCTACCTAAGCTGGCATCCGCCGAAGCATAGGTATGCACCTGATAATGTTTGGTGAAAGTGTGCAGACTCGACCAGGTAGCTGCCTGGCACACCTGTTGAGCCGAAGCCTGGTGTCGTAGCGCCCAGGACGCACTCACGGCTCTGGTTGAATGGGCTTTCAGCCCTGAAAGAACCGGAAGCCCTGCAAAACGGTAGGCTTCCAGAATTGGTTCTTTGATCCATCGAGCCAGGGTGGCTTTAGAAGCCTGCAACCTCTTGCGCGTACAAGCGACAAGGGCATCGGAACGGCGTACGGGCGCCGTGCGGGAAATGTAGATTCTGAGTGCTCTCACCAGATCTAGCAAACGTAAATCATTCTCATACCGGTGAACCGGATGAGTGCAAAAGGACGGTAAGGAGATATCCTGATTAAGATGAAACGAGGATACTACCTTAGGGAGAAACTCCGGAATGATGCGCAGCACTACCTTGTCCTGGTGAAACACCAGGAAGGGAGCCTTGGATGACAGAGCTGCCAGCTCAGACACTCGCCGAAGCGATGTGATCGCAACGAGAAACGCCACCTTCTGTGACAGGCGAGAAAAGGAAACTTCCTTCAGAGGCTCGAAAGGCGGCTTCTGGAGAGCAACTAGAACCCTGTTCAGATCCCATGGATCCAACGGCCGCTTGTACGGGAGTACGATATGACAAACCCCCTGCGGGAACGTGCGCACCTTAGAAAGACGTGCTAGACGCTTCTGAAAAAACACGGATAGTGCTGAGACTTGCCCTTTGAGGGAGTCTAGCGACAAGCCCTTTTCTAACTCCTATTGTAGGAAGGAAAGAAAGATAGGCAATGCAAATGGCCAGGGAGACACTCCCTGAGTAGAGCACCAGATTAAGAAAATCTTCCACGTTCTGTGGTAGATCTTAGCAGACGTGGGCTTCCTAGCCTGTCTCATGGTGGCAACGACCCCTTGGGATAATCCTGAAGACGCTAGGATCCAGGACACACAAGCCACACAGTCAGGTTCAGGGCCGCAGAATTCCGATGGAGAAAACGGCCATTGAGACAGTAAGTCTGGTCGGTCTGGTAGTGACCCCGGTCGGCCGACCGTGAGATGCCACAGATCCGGGTACCACGATCTCCTCGGCCAGTCTGGTGCGACGAGTATGACGCGGCTGCAATCGGATCTGATTTTTGCGCAGTACTCTGGGCAAGAGTGCCAGAGGTGGAAACACATATGTGAGCCGGAACTGCGACCAATCTTGCACTAAGGCGTCTGCCGCCAGAGCTCTGTGATCGCGCGATCGTGCCATAAATGCCGGGACCTTGTTGGTGTGCCGAGACGCCATTAGGTCGACGTCCGGCCCCCCCCCAGCGGCAACAGATTTCCTGAAACACGTCCGGGTGAAGGGACCATTCCCCCGCGTCCATGCCCTGGCGACTGAGGAAGTCTGCTTCCCAGTTTTCTACGCCCGGGATGTGAACTGCGGATATGGTGGATGCTGTGTCCTCCACCCACATGAGGATTCGCCGGACTTCCTGGAAGGCTGCTGACTGCGTGTCCCTCCTTGGTGGTTGATGTATGCCACCGCTGTGGAGATGTCCGACTGGATTCGGATCTGCTCCCTTCTAGCCACTTTTGGAAAGCCAATAGGGTAAGATACCCTGCCCCGATTTCCAGCACATCGAACTGAAGGGTGGACTCCTGCTGAGTCCACGTCCCCTGAGCCATGTGGCGGAGACAAACTGCTCCCCACCCTGACAGACTCGCATCTGTCGTGACCACTGCCCAGGATGGGGGCTATGGCAATGAGGTGGGAATAAGCCACTATTGCAGAGAGTCCTCGGCCGTCAGGGAAAGGGAGACTTCCCGTCCAGGGAGGTTGACTGCCCATCCCATTGGCGGAGAATGTCCCATTGCCGTTGGCGCAGATGAAACTGCGCAAAGAGAACTGCCTCGATGGCTGCCACCATCTTCCTTAGGAAGTGCATGAGGCGCCTTAAGGGGTGCGACTGGCCTTGAAGGAGAGACTGCACCTCTGTCCGCAGTGAACGCTGCTGGTTCAGCGGAAGCTTCACTATGGCTGATAGAGTATGAAACTCCATGCCGAGATACGTTAGTGATTGAGTCGGAGACAGATTTGACCTTGCCAAATTGATGATCCACTCCAAAGTCTGGAGAGTCTCCAGCGTAACATTCAGGCTGCGTTGGCATGCCTCGAGGGAGGTTGCTTTGACGAGTAGATCGTCCAAGTACGGAATCACCGGGTGTCCGTGAGAGTGCAAGACTGCTACCACTGCTGCCATGACCTTGGTGCCCACCCGTGGGGCTGTCGCCAGACTGAATGGCAGAGCTACGAACAGAAGATGTTCGTCTCCTATCACAAAACGTAGAAAACGTTGGTGCTCCGTAGCAATTGGCACGTGGAGATAGGCATCTTTGATGTCTGTTGAGGCAAGGAAGTCTCCTCGAGACATTGAGGCAATGACGGATCGGAGGGATCCCATCCGGAACCGCCTGGCGTTCGCATGCTCGTTGAGCAGTTTCAGAACCAGAACAGGACGGAAGGAACCGTCCATTTTTGGAGCCACAAAGAGATTGGAGTACAAACCCTCGCCCTCGTTCCTGAGGGGGGACAGGGATCACCACTCCTTCTGCTCTTAGAGCGTCCACCGCCTGCAGCAGGGCATCTGCTCGGTGGAGAGGTGGGGCCGTTCTGAAGAATGGAGTCGGAGGACGAGAACAGAACACTGTCCTGTGCACGTGAGCACAATGTCCGTCACCCACCGGTCAGTGACCTGTGGCAGCTAAATGTCGCCAAAGGCGGGGGAGTCTGCCATCAACCGCGGATGCGGAGAGAGAGAGAGAGAGCTGAGAGTCCTGAGGAGACCGCCTTGGTAGCGGTTCCTCCGACTGCCTTCCTTGGGCGAGATTGAGCCCGGCCGGAATCTGAGCCCGTCTGAGGTTTTGTAGCCCTTTTGCACGAGGACAATTGGGACCTGCCGGAGCTTGGGAAGGACCGAAACCTCGACTGTACTTTTAGGACAGTATTAACAGGGTAAGTCGCAGTGCAGACATTGCGGGGTTACGGACGCCTCTGCGGTACAGATGTCCCTGCTCAAGGTCAGCTGCGCAAGAACAGCAGAAAAGGTTAGGTTGCCAATACGGCTGTGGATGCCGGAGCAACCGACACGCCGATAGCCTCCTAGACAGATTTCAACCAGAGTCCATCTGTCTGTGAATGGCATCATGAAGTGAAGCCCCATCTCCAGTGCAACTATGGCTCTATATGCAAGCCTGGAGATTGGAGAATCCACCTTTGGACCCTGGGTCCAGCGCTGACCACGTCAGGGGAAAAAAGGGATAACGTGTATCCTAAAAACGTTTGGAGAAGACGCTTATCTGGTAAGCGTGGTGTTCCTGGACTGCTTCTCTGAAGTCAGCGTGGCCAGAAAAATACTCAATATCTGCGTGAGACACTGAAAAGGAACTTCTCCTGTTCGTCTCCTATCTCCACTGGGGGAGCTGAGGGAGAAAGATCCAACCTTCCATTGATGGACGGTATAGGATCATTCCGTATGGCGTTACCACCCGGTGTATCCGGATTGAGGGCGATGTCAGTATCAAAGCCCTGAAGAGCTGCCTTTTGGTCAAGTAGATTGCCCATGGGTGCAAGTCTCTATATTATGACTACTCCGTCCCTGTCCATGGACAGGGTTGACAGGAGGTTTCTTTGGCCACAACTAGTAGAGCCCCGGCAGACGAAGTGCTAGAGACCCCGGCAGACGACGTGCTACAGGGGAGCATGCACACAATGGGACGGTGTCATGAACAGCATCCCATGTAGTAAAAACAGCACTGAAATCTGTGTTGCTTTTTTGCCGCTGCCGACTAGCTATCTAGAAGTATATAGCCAAGATTGGTGACCGTACATTGCAATGTATAGCATACAGGCATAAAGTACAAATGACCACTGCAGCACAAGCAATACAAGCAGCATAGAAGCCTGTGCCCTGGCACCCCTGCTCTTCTGCTGCTGTAGACTAGTCATCTAGGGGAATATAGCCCAGAAGAGTGACCCTACAGTGCAATGTATAGCATACAAGCACAAGTACAAATGAACACTGCAGCACATGCAATCCAAGCAGCATAGAAGCCTGTGCCCTGGCACCCCAGCTCTTCTGCTGCTGTAGACTGGTCATCTAGGGGAATATAGCCCAGAAGAGTGACCATACAGTGCAATGTATAGCATACAAGCACAAGTACAAATGAACACTGCAGCACATGCAATACAAGCAGCATAGAAGCCTGTGCCCTGGCACCCCTGCGCTTCTGCTGCTGTATGCTAGTCATCTAGGGGAATATAGCCCAGAAGAGTGACCCTACAGTGCAATGTATAGCATACAAGCACAAGTACAAATGCACACTGCAGCCCATGCAATACAAGCAGCATAGAAAAAAAAAAAACCTGTGCCCCAGCACCCTTGGTTTTCTGCTGCTGTAGTCTAGCCATTCCAGAAGAATATAGCTAAGACTAGCGACTGTACAGTGCAGTGTATAGCATATCAGCATAAACACAAATGAACACCTCAGTCGTGCAAAACAAGCAGCCTAGAAAGCCTGTGCCTTAGCACACCTGCTTTCCTGCTGCTGATGTGTCGCTCCCCAAGCGGGCATATAGCGACCTATGTAGTTAAAAACAACACATGTATACACTGCAGTTATATCGTGGTCAGCCCTATGTGTGCCTCTTACCGCCCGCCTATAAGCGGGTGTATGATCGCCACCGTCCTGCCTTGGAGCCGAAAGTCCGAGCTCTGCAGTAATGGCTGCCGGCTTCTTCCCCAGCTCGTGTGAGTAGGGGCGGGCCGTGGGCGTGCCCCCAAGGCAGAGCGGGAATCCGGCGTCCGACAGTGTGCAGTGAGAGGGCTGGAGCATGTAAAAAGGCTCCAGCCCTCGGCGCTGCTGATTGCTCAGCGCCTGTCCCCTTCCCTGAGTGACAGGGAGGGGGCGGGAACGAAGCGGCACTAGGCCGCAGAAGCCGGGGACTGGAGTTATAAGCGCCGCCGCCGTAAAAGCGCGGTCGGCGCCCAGTCCCCGGCGAACTACAAGTCCCAGCCGCGCCGCCGCTCCCGGAGCGTCCGGCGCGGTAGTTCCCAAAACACAAAGTCACTCAGCAAAGCTGCAGTGACTGTAACCCTTTACTGTCCCCGGCGCACTAGCACACCCAGCAAGTCTGGAGTGTGCTGTGCCTGTGTGTACGGGGACACAGAGTACCTGTAATGGTGCAGGGCCATGTCCCTGAACGGTACTCCAGCTCCGTATCCAGCAGGTTCAAATGGGTCTGTGGATGGAGCCCGGCGTCAGAGCTTTGAGGCCGGCAGGATCCCACTTCCTCAGAGCCCCTCAGGGGGATGTGGAAGGAAAGCAGCATGTGGGCTCCAGCCCTGTACCAGCAATAGGTACCTCAACCTTACAACACCATCCAGGGGTGAGAAGGGAGCATGCTGGGGACACTATATGTGTCCTCTTTTCTTCCATCCGAAATAGTCAGCAGCTACTGCTGACTAAAATCTGTGGAGCTATGCGTGGATGTCTGACCTCCTTCGCACACAAAGCTAAAACTGGAGAACCCGTGATACCACGGGGGGGTATAGCCAGAGGGGGAGGGGCCTTGCACTTTTTAGTGTAGTGCTTTGTGTGGCCTCCGGAGGGCAGTAGCTATACCCCAATCGTCTGGGTCTCCCAATAGAGCGCTGAAGAAGGAGAGCCTGCACCCCAGTCTGTAGAGACCGCTGCTTGTCCAGCGGAAGCTTCACTATCGCTGAGAGAGTATGAAACTCCATGCCAAGATACGTTAGTGATTGGGTCGGTGACAGATTTGACTTTGTGAAGTTGATGATCCACCCGAACGCCTGGAGAGTCTCCAGTGCAACATTCAGGCTGAGTTGGCATGCCTCTTGAGAGGGTGCCTTGACCAGTAGATTGTCCAAGTAAGGGATCACAGAGTGTCCGTGAGAGTGCAAGACTGCTACCACTGCCGCCATGATCTTGGTGAACACCCGAGGGGCTGTCGCCAGACCAAATGGCAGAGCTACGAACTGAAGATGGTCGTCTCCTATCACGAAGCGTAGAAAGCATTGGTGCTCTGTAGCAATCGGCACGTGGAGATAAGCATCTTTGATGTCTATTGATGCTAGGAAATCTCCTTGAGACATTGAGGCAATGACTGAGCGGAGGGATTCCATCCGGAACCGCCTGGCGTTCACATGCTTGTTGAGCAGTTTTAGGTCCAGAACAGGACGGAAGGAGCCGTCCTTTTTTGGAACCACAAAGAGATTGGAGTAAAATCCTCGCCCCCGTTCCTGAGGGGGGACAGGGATCACGACTCCTTCTGCTCTTAGAGAGTCCACCGCCTGCAGCAGGGCATCTGCTCGGTTGGGGTGTGGGGAGGTTCTGAAGAACCGAAGTGGAGGCCGAGAATTGAACTCGATTCTGTACCCGCGAGACAGAATGTCTGTTACCCACCGGTCTTTGACCTGTGACAGCCAAATGTCGCAAAAGCGGGAGAGCCTGCCACCGACCGAGGATGCGGAGGGAGGAGGCCGAAAGTCATGAGGTAGCCGCTTTGGAAGCGGTTCCTCCATTTGCTTTCCTGGGGCGTGAGTGAGCCCGCCAGGAATCAGAGCTCCCTTGTTCTTTCTGAGTCCTTTTGGACGAGGAGAATTGGGCCTTGCCCGAGCCTCGAAAGGACCGAAACCTCGACTGCCACTTTTTTTTTTGCTCTGGGCTGTGGTAAGGAAGAGTCCTTACCCTTGGACTGTTTTATGATTTCAGCCAATGGCTCACCAAACAGTCTGTCTCTAGATAATGGCAAGCTGGTTAAGCATTTTTTGGAACCAGCATCTGCTTTCCAGTCCTTTAACCATAAGGCTCTGCGCAAAACCACAGAATTGGCGGCCGCCATAGAGGTACGGCTCGTAGATTCTAGGACAGCATTGATAGCATAGGTCGCAAACGCAGACATTTGCGAAGTTAGGGACGCCACCTGCGGTACTGCTGGATGCATGATAGCATCCACCTGTGCCAGACCAGCTGAAATAGCTTGGAGTGCCCACACGGCCGCGAATGCTGGAGCAAACGACGCGCCGATAGCTTCATAGACAGATTTCAACCAAAGGTCCATCTGTCTATCGTTGGCATCTTTAAGTGAAGCGCCATCCTCTACTGCGACTATGGATCTAGCCGCAAGCTTGGAAATTGGGGGATCCACCTTTGGACACTGGGTCCAGCGTTTGGCCACTTCAGAGGGAAAAGGATAACGGGTATCCTTAGAACGTTTAGAGAAACGCTTGTCTGGATGAGCGTCGTGCTTCTGGATTGATTCTCTGAAGTCAGAGTGGTCCAAAAAAGCACTTAATTTACGCTTGGGATACAGGAAATGGAACTTCTCCTGCTGTGCAGCTGCCTCCTCTGCAGAAGGGGCTGGGGGAGAAATATCCAACAGTCTATTAATCGCCGATATAAGGTCATTAACCATGGCGTCACCATCAGGGGCATCCAGATTGAGAGGGGCCTCAGGATTAGAATCCTGATCACCGTCCTCAGTCTCATCACAGAGAGACTCTTCTCGCTGAGACCCTGAGCAGTGTGATGACGTCGAGGGTCTTTCCCAGCGAGCTCGCTTAGGCTGCCTGGGACTGTCATCTGAGTCAGAGACCTCAGCTTGTGATGCTTGAGACCCCCTTGAAGTACGGATTAGTTCCAACTGAGGGGGACCGGAGAGCATAGACACAGCAGTGTCCATGGTCTGAGGAACTGGCCTGGCCTGCAAGGTCTCCAGGATTTTTGTCATAGTCACAGACATTTTATCAGCAAATACTGCAAAGTCTGTCCCCGTCACCGGGGCAGGGTTCACAGGCGTCTCTGCCTGGGCTACCACCACAATAGGCTCTGGCTGACGAAGTGCCACTGGGACTGAACATTGCACACAATGTGAGTCATTTGGAGCCTGCCGGTAGATCAGCCCCACATGCAGTACAAACAGTGTACACAGCCCGTGCCTTGGCAGCCTTGCGTTTTGCGGATGACATGTTGCTGCCTCCTCAGAGCAGTACAGGGTGTCCAGCCAAGAAGCGACCTTACAGTGCACTATATAAATATATATATATATATATATATATATATATGGTACCAAGACAAAAGTACACTAATATATCACTGAGGCACTAGAGGGGCCAGCACTACTGTGCTGCTTACCGCCCGCTTAGGAGCGGTGTGTGGTCGCCAGAAATCCCTCTAGTCTGGGTCTCCCAGAGCCTGCTGCCTTTCCCCAGCCAGACCGCATGTGTAATGGCTGCCGGCGTCCTTGTGGAGAGGGGGGGCGGGCCCTGGGCGTACACCGACGAAGAGCGGGAAGTCTGCTTCCCCCTGTGCCTAGTGAGAGGGCTGGAGCATGTAAATAAAGCTCCAGCTCTCGGCGCTGCCAATTGAGCAGCGTTTCTCCCCTACCCTGATTGACAGGGTGGGGGCGGGAACGAAGCGGCGCTAGGCCGCAGAAGCCGGGGGCTAAAGTTAGAAGCGCCGCCGCCGTAAAAGCGCGGTCGGCGCAAAGTCCCCGGCGCACTACAAGTCGCAGGTGCGCCGCCGCTCCAGGAGCGGTCGGCGCAGTAGTTCCCAACATGTAACGTCACTCAGCAAAGCTGCAGTGACCTAACCCCAGCGCACAGCGCTACTGTCCCCGGCGCACTATAACGCTCAGCAAGCCTTGAGAGTGTCCGTGCCTGCCGGGGACACAGAGTACCTGAAAGTTGCAGGGCCTTGTCCCTGAACGGCACTCCCGCTCCAAATCCAGCAGGTTCTCTGGGTCTGTGGATGGAGCCCGGCCCCAGGGCTTGGGGGCCGGCAAGATCCCACTTCCACAGAGCCCTCCAGGGGATGTGGAAGGAAAACAGCATGTGGGCTCCAGCCTCTGTACCAGCAATAGGTACCTCAACCTTACAAGCACCACCGCGGGTGAGAAGGGAGCATGCTGGGGGCCCTATATGGGCCCTCTTTTCTTCCATCCGATATAGCCAGCAGCTGCTGCTGACTACAAACAGTGGAGCTATGCGTGGATGTCTGACCTCCTTCGCACAAAGCAGAAAACTGGTGAGCCAGTGATCCCACTGGGGGTGTATAGCCAGAAGGGGAGGGGCCTTACACTTTTTAGTGTAATTGCTTTGTGTGGCCTCCGGAAGCAGTGCTATACACCCAATCGTCTGGGTCTCCCAATAAAGTGCCGAAGATGTAGATTCTGAGTGCTCTCACCAGATCCAACAAATGTAAATCCTTTTCATACCGATGAACTGCATGCGGATAAAAGGAAGGCAAGGAGATATCCTGATTAAGATGAAAAGAGGATACCACCTTCGGGAGAAACTCCTGAATGGGGCGCAGCACTACCTTGTCCTGGTGGAAGACCAGGAAGGGAGCCTTGGATGACAGCGCTGCTAGCTCAGACACTCTCCGAAGAGATGTGATCGCTACCAGAAAAGCCACTTTCTGTGATAGTCTAGAAAGTGAAACCTCCCTCAGAGGCTCGAAGGGCGGCTTCTGGAGGGCAACCAGTACCCTGTTCAGATCCCATGGATCTAACGGCCGCTTGTACGGGGGTACGATATGACAAACCCCCTGCAGGAACGTGCGTACCTTAGAAAGTCGTGCTAGACGCTTCTGAAAAAAGACGGATAGCGCCGAGACTTGCCCTTTAAGGGAGCCTAGCGACAAACCTTTTTCTAATCCAGATTGCAGGAAAGAAAGAAATGTAGGCAATGCAAATGGCCAGGGAGACACTCCCTGAGCAGAGCACCAGGAGAAGAATATCCTCCACGTTCTGTGGTAGATCTTAGCGGACGTGGGCTTCCTAGCCTGTCTCATGGTGGCAACGACCCCTTGGGATAATCCTGAAGACGCTAGGATCCAGGACTCAATGGCCACACAGTCAGGTTCAGGGCCGCAGAATTCCGATGGAAAAACGGCCCTTGGGACAGCAAGTCTGGTCGGTCTGGTAGTGCCCCCGGTTGGCCGACCGTGAGATGCCACAGATCCGGATACCACGCCCTCCTTGGCCAGTCTGGGGCGACGAGTATGACGCGGCTGCAGTCGGATCTGATCTTGCGTAGCACTCTGGGCAAGAGTGCCAGAGGTGGAAACACATAAGGGAGCCGGAACTGCGACCAATCTTGCACTAAGGCGTCTGCCGCCAGAGCTCTGTGATCGCGAGACCGTGCCATGAAGGTTGGGACCTTGTTGTTGTGCCGGGACGCCATTAGGTCGACGTCCGGCCTTCCCCAGCGGCGACAGATTTCCTGAAACACGTCCGGGTGAAGGGACCATTCCCCTGCGTCCATGCCCTGGCGACTGAGGAAGTCTGCTTCCCAGTTTTCTACGCCGGGGATGTGAACTGCGGATATGGTGGAGGCCGTGGCTTCCACCCACATCAGAATCCGCCGGACTTCCTGGAAGGCTTGCCGACTGCGTGTCCCCCCTTGGTGGTTGATGTATGCCACCGCTGTGGAGTTGTCCGACTGAATTCGGATCTGCCTTCCTTCCAGCCACTGCTGGAAGGCTAGTAGGGCAAGATACACTGCTCTGATTTCCAGAACATTGATCTGAAGGGTGGACTCCTGCTGGGTCCACGTACCCTGAGCCCTGTGGTGGAGAAAAACTGCTCCCCACCCTGACAGACTCGCGTCTGTCGTGACCACCGCCAAGGACGGTGGTAGGAAGGATCTTCCCTGTGATAATGAGGTGGGACGAAGCCACCACTGCAGAGAGTCCTTGGCCGTCTGGGAAAGGGAGACTTTCCTGTCCAGGGATGTGGACTTCCCGTCCCATTGGCGGAGAATGTCCCATTGAAGTGGGCGCAGATGAAACTGCGCAAACGGAACCGCCTCCATTGCCGCCACCATCTTCCCGAGGAAGTGCATGAGGCGTCTTAAGGAGTGCGACTGACTTTGAAGGAGAGCCTGCACCCCAGTCTGTAGTGACCGCTGCTTGTCCAGCGGAAGCTTCACTATCGCTGAAAGAGTATGAAACTCCATGCCAAGATACGTCAGTGATTGGGTCGGTAACAGAGTTGACTTTGAGAAGTTGATGATCCACCCGAACGTCTGGAGAGTCTCCAGTGCAACATTCAGGCTGAGTTGGCATGCCTCCTGAGAGGGTGCCTTGACAAGTAGATCGTCCAAGTAAGGGATCACAGAGTGTCCCTGAGAGTGCAAGACTGCTACCACTGCCGCCATGACCTTGGTGAACACCCGTGGGGCTGTCGCCAGACCAAATGGCAGAGCTACGAACTGAAGATGGTCGTCTCCTATCACGAAGCGTAGGAAGCGTTGGTGCTCTGTAGCAATCGGCACGTGGAGATAAGCATCTTTGATGTCTATTGATGCTAGGAAATCTCCTTGAGACATTGAGGCAATGACTGAGCGGAGGGATTCCATCCGGAACCGCCTGGCGTTCACATGCTTGTTGAGCAGTTTTAGGTCCAGAACAGGACGGAATGAGCCGTCCTTTTTTGGCACCACGAAGAGATTGGAGTAAAAACCTTGTCCTTGTTCCCGAAGAGGAACAGGGACCACCACTCCTTCTGCTCTTAGAGAATGCACCGCCTGCAGAAGGGCATCTGCTCGGTCGGGATGTGGGGAAGTTCTGAAGAACCGAGGCGGAGGACGAGAACTGAACTCTATCCTGTACCCGTGAGACAAAATGTCTGTTACCCACCGGTCTTTGACCTGTGGCAGCCAAATGTCGCAAAAGCGGGAGAGCCTGCCACCGACCGAGGATGCGGAGGGAGGCGGCCGAAAGTCATGAGGCAGCCGCCTTGGAAGCGGTACCTCCGGTTGCTTTCTTGGGGCGTGAGTGAGTCCGCCAGGAATCAGAGCTCCTTTGCTCTTTCTGAGTCCCTTTGGACGAGGAGAATTGGGGCTTGCCCGAGCCTCGAAAGGACCGAAACTTTGACTGCCACTTCCTCTGTTGAGGTTTGCTTGATCTGGGCTGGGGTAAGGAAGAGTCCTTACCTTTGGACTGTTTAATGATTTCCGCCAATTGCTCACCAAACAGTCTGTCTCCAGATAATGGCAAGCTGGTTAAACATTTTTTAGAAGCAGAATCTGCTTTCCATTCTTTTAACCACAAGGCTCTGCGCAAAACTACAGAGTTGGCGGATGCCATGGAGGTACGGCTCGTAGAGTCTAGTACCGCATTGATAGCGTAGGTCGCAAACGCAGTCATTTGCGTAGTTAAGGACGCCACTTGCGGCACTGCTGGACTTAAGAAAGAGTCCACCTGTGCCAGACCAGCTGAGATAGCTTGGAGCGCCCACACGGCCGCGAATGCTGGAGCAAACGACGCGCCAATAGCTTCATAGACAGATTTCAACCAAAGGTCCATCTGTCTGTCATTGGCATCTTTAAGTGAAGCCCCATCCTCCACTGCAACTATGGATCTAGCTGCCAGCCTGGATATTGGAGGGTCCACTTTTGGACACTGGGTCCAGCGTTTGACCACGTCAGGGGGAAAGGGATAACGTGTATCCTTCAGACGTTTGGAAAAACGCTTGTCCGGATAAGCATGGTGTTTCTGGATTGATTCTCTGAAGTCAGAGTGGTCCAGAAAAGTACTCAATTTACGCTTGGGATACAGGAAATGGAATTTCTCCTGCTGAGCAGCTGCCTCCTCTGCTGAAGGGGCTGGGGGGGAAGAAGGGAATTTTGTTACTTACCGTAAATTCCTTTTCTTCTAGCTCTTATTGGGAGACCCAGACGATTGGGGTATAGCTACTGCCCTCCGGAGGCCACACAAAGCACTACACTAAAAAGTGCAAGGCCCCTCCCCTTCTGGCTATACCCCCCCGTGACATCACGGGTTCTCCAGTTTTAGTGCCAAAGCAAGAAGGGGGAAAGCCAATAACTGGTTTAAACAAATTAACTCCGAGTAACATCGGAGAACTGAAAAACCGTTCAACATGAACAACATGTGTACCCGCAAACAACAAAAAAATCCCGAAGGACAACAGGGCGGGTGCTGGGTCTCCCAATAAGAGCTAGAAGAAAAGGAATTTACGGTAAGTAACAAAATTCCCTTCTTCTTCAGCGCTCTATTGGGAGACCCAGACGATTGGGACGTCCAAAAGCTGTCCCTGGGTGGGTAAAGAAATACCTCATGTTAGAGCTGCAAGACAGCCCTCCCCTATGGGGAAGCCACTGCCGCCTGCAGGGCTCTTCTACCTAGGCTGGCGTCCGCCGAAGCATAGGTATGCACCTGATAATGTTTGGTGAAAAAATGTGCAGGCTCGACCAGGTAGCTGCCTGGCACACCTGTTGAGCCGTAGCCTGGTGTCGTAATGCCCAGGACGCACCTACGGCTCTGGTAGAATGGGCCTTCAGCCCTGAAGGAACCGGAAGCCCCGCAGAACGGTAGTCTTCAAGAATTGGTTCTTTGATCCATCGAGCCATGGTGGCTTTAGAAACCTGCAACCCCTTGCGCGTACCAGCGACAAGGACAAAAAATGCATCAGAGCGGCGCATGGGCGCCGTGCGGGAAATGTAGATTCTGAGTGCTCTCCCCAGAACTAACAACTGTAAATCCTTTTCATACCGGAGAACCGGATGAGAACAAAAGGAAGGTAAGGATATATCCTGATTAAGAAGAAACGCGGATACAACCTTAGGGAGAAACTCCTGAATAGGGCGCAGCACCACCTTGTCCTGGTGGAATACTAGGAAGGGAGCCTTGAATGACAGAGCCGCCAGCTCAGACACTCGCCGAAGCGACGTGATCGCAACCAGAAAGGCCACTTTCTGTGACAGGCGCGAAAGGGAAACTTCCCTCAGAGGCTCGAAAGGCGGCTTCTGGAGAGCAACTAGTACCCTGTTCAGATCCCATGGATCTAACGGCCGCTTGTACGGGGGCACAATATGACAAACCCCCTGTAGTAACGTGCGCACCTTAGGAAGACGTGCTAGACGCTTCTGAAAAGAACACGGATAGTGCCGAGACTTGCCCTTAAAGGGAGCCGAGCGACCAACCTCTTTCCCAACCAGATTGCAGGAGGGAAGGCAAAGTAGGCAATGCCGATGGCCAGGGAGACACTCCCTGAGCAGAACACTAAGATAAGAATATCTTCCACGAGTTGTGGTAGATCTTGGCAGACCGCGGCTGGCTAGCCCGTCTCATGGTGGCAATGACGTCGTGCTCACGGTCGACCGACGGTGAGGTGCCACAGATCTCGGTACCACGACCTCCCCGGCCAGTTTGGGGCGACGAGGATGGTGTGGCAGCAATCGGTAGCTGGAACTGTGACCAATCCTGAGCCAAGGCGCCTGTCGCCAGAGCTCTTTGATCGTAAGACCGCGTCATGAAAATCGGGACCTTGTTGTTGCCGAGAAGCCATGACGTCGACGTCCGTCTTCATCCTGCGGCTACAGATTTCTTGAAAACAAACGGGTGCAGAGCCCATTCCCCTGCGTCCACGCCCTGGCGACTGAGGAAGTCTGCTTCCTAGTGTTGTACGCCCGGGATATGAACAGCTGATATGGTGTATGCTCTGTCTTCTACCCATAGCAGAATCCGCCGGACCTCTTGGGAGGCTTGTCGACTGCGTAGTCCGCCTTGGTGGTTGGTGTATGCCACCGCTGTGGATAGTCCGACTGAATTCGGATCTATTTGCATTCCAGCCACTGCAGGAAGGCTTGCAGTGCAAGATACACTGCCCAGAGCTCCAGACCACTGAGTTGAAGAGTGGACTCCTCTGAAGACGGTCTTTGACCGTCTGGAAAAGTGACACGTTCCTGTGTAGGGACATCGACTTCCCTCCCATAAGCGAAGAATGTGCTATTGAGGCGGACGCAGATGAAACTGCGTGAAAAAAGCTCGCCTCTGGATGAGGCGCCTCCTTGAAGGAGAGACTGCCCCCTCGTCTGTAGTGAACGCTGTTTGTCCAGCGGAAGCTTCACTATCGCTGAGAGAGTGTGAAAACTCTCCAGGAGATGCCAGCGATTGGGTTCAACCTTGAAAAGTTGAAGACCCACCCGAAACTCTGGGAAGGGTCCAGCGCCATGTTCAGGTTGTGTTGGCATGCTTCTAAAGGAGAGTGCCTTGACCAGTAGATTGCCCAAGTAAAGGATCACAGAGTGACCATGAGAGCGCGGGACTGCTCCCTCTGCTGCCACGAACTTGGTGAACACCCGTGGGGCTGTCGCCAGCCAAAGGGTATGGCTACGAAACGAAATATTCTCGTCTTTAATAACGAATCGTAGCCAACGCCGGTGCCTCGGAGCAATCGGCACGTGTAGATAAGCATCCTGATGTCTATTGATGTTAGGAAAACTCCTTGAGACAGAGAGGCAATGACGGAGCGGAGTGATGCCATCCGGAACCGCCTGGTTTTCACGTGCTTGTTAAGCAGTATAAATGCCAGAACGGGACGGAAGGAGCCGTCCTATTTTGGCACCACGACCAGGTCGGAGCAAAATGCGTATCTGGTTCCTGAAGAGGAACAGGGATTACCGCTCTTTCCGCCTGCAGAAGAGCCTCGGCTCGGTCGGTGCGGTAGTTTGAAAACAAACTGACTCTCACTCACAGGCCCTTGACCTGCGGTAGGTAAATGCCGCTAAAGCGGGGGAGTCTGCCCCCCCGCGGTTGCGGAGTGAGAGGGCTGAAAATTATGAGGAAAAACACTTTGGTAGCGGGTCCTCCGGCTGCCTTCCCCGGGCGTGATTGAGCCCGCTAGGAATCTATGCCCTTCTGGGCTTTTTGAGTCGTCTTGGATAGTTGAATGATTTCATTCAACCCTTACCAACAGACTATCACTAGATAAAGGCAACCTGGTTAAGCACTTCGTTGGAAGCAGCCTCTGTTCCAATCTCTCAACTACTAGCCTCTGCGTAAAAACACGGAGTTGGCGGATGCCACTGACGTCCGGCTCGTAGAGTCTCGGACAGCAATAACAGCATGATTCGCCATGCCGACATTGCGAGTTAAAGACGCTGCTGGGACCGAGAGTACCTGTGACAGCGACCCCCTGCGCAATACTAGCTGAAATAGCTTGGAGTGCCTTCACGGCTGCGACTGCCGGAGCAACCGACCTGCCGATAGCTTCATAGACAGATTGCAACCAGAGGCCAATCTGCCTGTCAATGGCATTTTGAAGTGAAGTCCTATCCACCACTACAACTATAGATCTAGCTGCAAGCATGGAGATTGGGGATCCACATTTGGATACTGGGTCTAGCGCTTGACCACGTCAGGGGGGAGCGACACGTGTCTCATTAATACGGTCGGAGAAACGCTTATCGTGATAAGCGTGTCGTTTCTGGACTGCTTCTCTGGAGTCAGAGTGCTAAACAAGTACTCAATATACGCTTGAGATACTGAAATAGAGATTTCTCTTGCTGTGAAGCTGACCCCTCCACTGGAGGAGTTGAGGGAGAAATACCCAACCTTTCGTTGATGGACGCAATAAGATTATTCACTATAGCGTCACCATCCGGTGTATCCGGATTGAGAGCGGTCTCAGGATCAGAGTCCTGAACAGCTACGTCTGCCTCAACGTACAGAGAGTACTCCAGCTGGGACCTTGACCAGTGATGGAGTCGAGGGCTAATCCCAGCGAGCCCGCTTAGGCCATCTGGGACTGTCGACCGTGTCGGATGCCTGCTCTCTGGGATGCCTGGAATCACTCTGGCGCCTTGAGATGCTCCAAATCAGGGCGGCCAGGGTCATTGCAACCATATTGCCCACGGTCTGCTTGGGGTGCAAAGTCTGTAAGATGTCAGTCATAGTCACGGACAATATATCAGCGGAAAAACTGCAACTTCGTCCCTGTCTCTGGACAGAGATCACAGATGGTTCTTTTGGCCACATATAGCAGAGACCCCGGTTGAGCAATTGCACGCACTGGGGGTCCTGGAACCGTATGACATGCAGTACAAGCAGCATAGAAAGCCCGTGCATTGGCAACTTGTCTTTTTCTGCTGTTGTTGTCTAGCTATCTAAGAGCCTAGCCGAGGATAGCGACCGTACAGTGAATAGTCATACAAGCATGAAGTACAAATAAACACTTCAGTACATGTAGTACACGCAGCATTGAAAACTTGTGGCTTGGCACATTTGCTCTTCTGCTGCTGTTGTCTATTTATCTAGGAGCATGAGACAAGGATAGCGACATACAGTGAATGTATAGCATACAGCATGACAGTAAACACTGCAGCCCATGCAATCCAAGCAGCATTGAAAGCTTGCGCGTTAGCACCCTAGCCTTTCTGCTGCTGTTGTCTATTTATCCAGGAACATTAGCCAAGGATAGCGACATACAGTGAATGTATAGCATACAAGCATGACAGTAAACACTGCAGCCCATGCAAGTCAAGCAGCATTGAAAACTTGTGCCGTAGCACCATTGCTCTACTGCTGCTTTTGTCTGTTTATCTGGGCGCATTAGCCAAGAATAGCGACATACAGTGAATGTATAGCATAACAATAAACCGTGCAGCACATGCAAGCGAAGCAGCATTGAAAGCTTGTGCCTTAGCACAAATTGCTCTACTGCTGCTGTTGCCCAATCTGACAGTAAACACTGCAGCACATGCAAACGACGAAGCATTGAAAGCTTGTGCCTCAGCAGCATTGCTTATTTGCTGCTGTTGCCCAGAATAGCGACAGTACAGTACAGTGCATAGCATATCAGCACACAGTCCAAAAGCCCACTTCAGCATTAGTGGTGTCAGTACTGCTTACCGCCCGCACAAGAGCGGGTGTGAGGTCGCCCAAAAACCTGTGACTGGTTCCGTTCTCCCAGAGTGGAAACCATAATGGCTGCCGGCTTCTCTTCCCCGTCCTGTGCAGAGGGGCGGGCCGTGGGCGAGCCCCAGCCAAGAGCGGGAACCCGGCGTCTCACTGTGTTCAGTGAGAGGGGGCTGGAGAATGCAAAGCAGACTCCAGCTCCCTGCGCTGAGCTTCTGTACAGCGTCCCGCCCCTCCTCTGACTGGCAGGGCTGGGGCGGGAACGAAACGAAAGCTAGGCCGCAAAGCCGGGGACTCGAGTAATAAGCGCGGCCGTCCTATGTGCACGGCCGACGCCGAAGTCCCCCGGCGCACCACAAGTCCCAGCCGCGCCACAATGTAAAAAACAATCAGCAGCGGCCGGCGCGGCCGTTTTCAATACATAAATTCACTCAGCAAAGCTGCAGTGAATAATAGCACCAGCGCTCCGCGCTGTTGTCCCCGGCGCACTAACACTCCCAGCAATGCTGGTGTGTGTGTGCGCGCTTGCCCGGGGACACAGAGTACCTTGATGTAGCAGGGCCCTGTCCCCGACGATACTCAGCTCCATATCCAGCAGGTTCTTTTGGGTCTGTGGATGGAGCTCGGTCTCTGTGCCTGGAGACCGGTAAGATCCCACTTCACCCAGAGCCCCTCATGGGGATGGGGAAGGAAAACAGCATGTGGGCTCCGGCCTCTGTACTAGCAATAAGTACCTCAACCTTACAACACCATCCACGGGTGAGAAGGGAGCATGCTGGGGGCCCTATATGGGCCCTCTTTTCTTCCATCCGACATAGTCAGCAGCTACTGCTGACTAAAATCTGTGGAGCTATGCATGGATGTCTGACCTCCTTCGCACACAAAGCTAAAACTGGAGAACCCGTGATATCACGGGGGGGTATAGCCAGAAGGGGAGGGGCCTTGCACTTTTGGTGTAGTGCTTTGTGTGGCCTCCGGAGGGCAGTAGCTATACCCCAATCGTCTGGGTCTCCCAATAGAGCGCTGAAGAAATATCCAACAGCCTATTGATGGCCGCTATAAGGTCATTTACCATGGCGTCACCATCTGGCGTATCCAAATTGAGTGCGGTGTCAGGACCAGACTCCTGATCACCCACCTCTGTCTCATCATATAGAGACCCTTCTCGCTGAGACCCTGACCCGCGTGAGGACGTGGAGGGTCTCTCCCAGCGAGCTCGTTTAGGCTGCCTGGGACTGTCATCAGAGTCAGAGCCCTCAGCCTGTGATGCCTGGGACCCCCTTGAAGTACGGATTAGTTCCAACTGAGGGGGACCGGGGAACATAGACACAGCAGTGTCCATGGTCTGAGCAACTGGCCTGGACTGCAAGGTCTCCAGGATTTTTGACATAGTCACAGACATTTTATCAGCAAAGACTGCAAATTCTGTCCCCGTCACCGGGGCAGGGTTCACAGGCGTCTCTGCCTGGGCTACCACCACCATAGGCTCTGGCTGACGAAGTGCCACTGGGACTGAACATTGCACACAATGAGAGTCGTGGGAGCCTGCTGGTAGATTAGCCCCACATGCTGTACAAGCAGTGTATACAGCCCGTGCCTTGGCACCCTTGCGTTTTGTGGATGACATGTTGCTGTCTCCTCAGAGCAATATAGGGGTATACAGCCAAGAAGCGACCGTACAGTGCAGTATATATATATATATATATATCTGGTACAGGAAAAAGTACACCAATACAACACTGTGGCACTAGTGGGGCCAGCACTAATGTGCTGCTTACCGCCCGCTAAACGCGGGTGTGTGGTCGCCAGAAATCCCTAGTCTGGGTCTCCCAGAGCCTGTGTCCGTCCTCCAGCCAGACTGCATGCAGGAATGGCTGCCGGCGTCCTGTGGAGGGGGGGGCGGGCCCTGGGCGTGCTCAGACCAAAAGCGGGAAACCTGCGTCCCACTGTGCCTAGTGAGAGGGCTGGAGCATGTAAATAAGGCTCCAGCCCTCGGCGCTGACGATTGCACAGCGTCTGTCCCATTCCCTGATTGACAGGGAGGGGGCGGGAACGAAGCGGAGCTAGGCCGCAAAAGCCGGGGACTAAATTTATAAGCGCCGCCGCCGTAAAAGCGCGGTCGGCGCTAAGTCCCCGGCGCACTACAAGTCCCAGCCGCGCCGCCGCTCCGATAGTGGCCGGCGCGGTAGTTCCCAGCACATGAAGTCACACAGCTAAGCTGCTGTGACTCAAACCCCAGCGTGCAGCGCTACTGTCCCCGGCGCACTAACACACCCAGCAAGTCTGGCGTGTGCGTGCCTGTCTGTACGGGGACACAGAGTACCTGAAAGTTGCAGGGCCTTGTCCCTGAACGGTACCCAGCTCCGTATCCAGCAGGTTCACTGGGTCTGTGGATGGAGCCCGGCCTCAGGGCTTGGGGGCCGGTAAGATCCCACTTCCTCAGAGCCCCTCAGGGGGATGGGGAAGGAAACAGCATGTGGGCTCCAGCCTCCGTACCCGCAATGGGTACCTCAACCTTACAAACCGCAAGTGGGGTGAGAAGGGAGCATGCTGGGGGCCCTATATGGGCTCTCTTTTCTTCCATCCGATATAGTCAGCAGCTACTGCTGACTAAACAGTGGAGCTATGCGTGGATGTCTGACCTCCTTCGCACAAAGCAGAAAACTGGTGAGCCAGTGATCCCACTGGGGGTGTATAGCCAGAAGGGGAGGGGCCTTACACTTTTTAGTGTAATTGCTTTGTGTGGCCTCCGGAGGCAGTGCTATACACCCAATCGTCTGGGTCTCCCAATGGAGCGCCGAAGAAAGATGGAAAACTTTTGTGCATCTCGGCTTTTGAAATATCCATGCCAGTTTCATCCATCTGTGCAGCGGTTGGTTGGGGTGGACGTATGGTGGGTGGTCGGGAGCATGGCAGGGGTTGAGTGGATGCATGGTATGGGTGGGGGGGAACGTCACAGCTGTTGCATTCTCTACACCAGGAAATCTCCCTGCAATCAGGCACTTGAGTGTGATGTCTGGCGGGTGCTCGGAGGCGCAGGTCACCCGTCAGACACTCTGCACTTGAGCGTGATTTCTGGCGGGTGCTCGGAGGCACAGGTCACCCGTCAGTCACTCTATACTTGAGCGTGATTTCTGGCGGGTGCTCGGAGGCGCAGCTCACCCGTCAGACACTCTGCACTTGAGTGTGATGTCTGGTGGGTGCTCGGAGGCACAGGTCACCCGTCAGTCAGTCTATACTTGAGCGTGATTTCTGGCGGGTGCTCGGAGGCGCAGGTCACCCGTCAGTCACTCTATACTTGAGCGTGATTTCTGGCGGGTGCTCGGAGGCGCAGGTCACCCGTCAGACCTTCCTCTGCATGATTCAGGAGCGGGTGACTTCACATCTCCTGGGAATATCGCCAGTCTTGATGAATCGGGTGTAATTATTGTGGCTGTGGTACTGATCGATCATCAGACGTTCGCCCATGTTCACACTTCTTACTTGTACAGACATTTTCACCCAGGACTTGAATCTTTGGTGGAATAAACCTGAGCATGTAACCCTTCATGTGCTGGTGTCGGACTCAGTTATACAGTACAGCCCGGAGCCCCCCAGTGTGACACAGGAGAATGTAAAGACCATTACATTGACGATTCTCATCTGACACGACTTTCTGAACTGCGCCTCCACATCGCTGTATTCTTGACTTCCAGCCGTCACCACAACCATCGTCACATCGTTATTCGTCATCGGGGTCCAACCAGACGGCAGCTCGAACTGTCCTGAAAGAGAAGCCATCATTAGACAGGAGCTCGGACTGTCCTGAAAGAGAAGCCATCATTAGACGGGAGCTCGGACTGTCCTGGAAGAGAAGCCATCATTAGACGGCAGCTTGACCTGTCCTGGAAGAGAAGCCATCATTAGACGGCAGCTCAAACTGTCCTGGAAGAGAAGCCATCATTAGACGGGAGCTCGGACTGTCCTGGAAGACAAGCCATCATTAGACGGCAGCTTGGACTGTCCTGGAAGAGAAGCCATCATTAGACGGCAGCTCAAACTGTCCTGGAAGAGAAGCCATCATTAGACGGGAGCTCGAACTGTCCTGGAAGAGAAGCCATCATTAGACGGGAGCTAGAACTGTCCTGGAAGAGAAGCCATCATTAGACGGCAGTTTGGACTGTCCTGGAAGAGAAGCCATCATTAGACGGCAGCTCGAACTGTCCTGGAAGAGAAGCCATCATTAGACGGGAGCTCGGACTGTCCTGGAAGAGAAGCCATCATTAGACGGCAGCTCGAACTGTCCTGGAAGAGAAGCCATCATTAGACGGGAGCTCGGACTGTCCTGAAAGAGAAGCCATCATTAGACGGGAGCTCGGACTGTCCTGGAAGAGAAGCCATCATTAGACGGCAGCTTGACCTGTCCTGGAAGAGAAGCCATCATTAGACGGCAGCTCAAACTGTCCTGGAAGAGAAGCCATCATTAGACGGGAGCTCGGACTGTCCTGGAAGAGAAGCCATCATTAGACGGCAGCTCAAACTGTCCTGGAAGAGAAGCCATCATTAGACGGGAGCTCGGACTGTCCTGGAAGAGAAGCCATCATTAGACGGCAGCTCGAACTGTCCTGGAAGAGAAGCCATCATTAGACGGGAGCTAGAACTGTCCTGGAAGAGAAGCCATCATTAGACGGCAGCTTGGACTGTCCTGGAAGAGAAGCCATCATTAGACGGCAGCTCGAACTGTCCTGGAAGAGAAGCCATCATTAGACGGAAGCTCGGACTGTCCTCCAAGAGAAGCCATCATTAGACGGCAGCTCGAACTGTCCTGGAAGAGAAGCCATCATTAGACGGGAGCTCGGACTGTCCTGGAAGAGAAGCCATCATTAGACGGCAGCTCGAACTGTCCTGGAAGAGAAGCCATCATTAGACGGGAGCTAGAACTGTCCTGGAAGAGAAGCCATCATTAGACGGCAGCTAGAACTGCCCTGGAAGAGAAGCCATCATTAGACGGCAGCTCAAACTGTCCTGGAAGAGAAGCCATCATTAGACGGGAGCTAGAACTGCCCTGGAAGAGAAGCCATCATTAGACGGCAGCTTGGACTGTCCTGGAAGAGAAGCCATCATTAGACGGGAGCTCGGACTGTCCTGGAAGAGAAGCCATTATTAGACGGGAGCTCGGACTGTCCTGGAAGAGAAGCCATCATTAGACGGCAGCTTGAATGACTCTATATAATATATAGGAATAGATTTCTCTGTGTATAATGACTCTATATAATATATAGGAATAGATCCCTCTGTGTGTAATGACTCTATATAATATATAGGAATAGATCCCTCTGTGTGTAATGACTCTATATAAATATTTGTGCTTCTCTTTTTGTATTGAATTACTGAAATAAATGAACTTCTCAATGATATTCTAATATATTGAGATGCACTTGTATCACCGGCAGACTCGGAGCTGAAAAGAGGAACTGAAAGAAGAAGTTCAGCGCCTGCGAATCCTTTATTTTTTCCCGACTTCTTTTTATTCTTTACTCTCTTTATTTCTGATAATGGATGATGACAAATACCAGCAAGCACAATGGGAGCACTAGGGGCCCTGAGGATGACTCCTATAAATGGTATCCCTGGCACAATGGGAGCACTAGGGGCCCTGAGGATGACTCCTATAAATGGTATCCCTGGCACAATGGGAGGACTAGGGGCCCTGAGGATGACTCCTATAAATGGTATCCCTGGCACAATGGGAGCACTGGGGGCCCTGAGGACGACTCCTGTAGACGGTGTCCCTGGCACAATGGGAGCACTAGGGGCCCTGAGGATGACTCCTATAAATGGTATCCCTGGCACAATGGGAGCACTGGGGGCCCTGAGGACGACTCCTATGGACGGTATCCCTAGCACAATGGGAGCACGGGGGGCCCTGAGGACGACTCCTGTAGACGGTGTCCCTGGCACAATGGGAGCACTAGGGGCCCTGAGGATGACTCCTATAAACGGTATCCCTGGCACAATGGGAGCACTGGGGGCCCTGAGGACGACTCGTATGGACGGTATCCCTAGCACAATGGGTGCACTGGGGGCCCTGAGGACGACTCCTGTAGACGGTGTCCCTGGCACAATGGGAGCACTAGGGGCCCTGAGGATGACTCCTATAAACGGTATCCCTGGCACAATGGGAGCACTGGGGGCCCTGAGGACGACTCCTATGGACGGTGTCCCTAGCACAATGGGAGCACTGGGGGCCCTGAGGACGACTCCTATGGACGGTGTCCCTAGCACAATGGGAGCACTGGGGGCCCTGAGGACGACTCCTATGGACAGTATCCCTAGCACAATGGGAGCACTGGGGGCCCTGAGGACGACTCCTGTGGATGGTGTCCCTGGCACTATGAGAGCACTGGGGGCCCTGAGGACGACTCCTATGGACGGTGTCCCTGGCACAAAGGGAGCACTGGGGGCCCTGAGGACGACTCCTATGGACGGTGTCCCTGACACAATGGGATCACTGGGGGCCCTGAGGATGACTCCTATAAACTGTATCCCTGGCACACTGGGAGCACTGGGGGCCCTGAGGACGACTCCTATGGACGGTGTCCCTGGCACAAAGGGAGCACTGGGGGCCCTGAGGACGACTCCTATGGACGGTGTCCCTGACACAATGGGAGCACTGGGGGCCCTGAGGATGACTCCTATAAACTGTATCCCTGGCACAATGGGAGCACTGGGGGCCCTGAGGACGACTCCTGTAGACTGTGTCCCTGACACAATGTGAGCACTGGGGGCCCTGAGGACGACTCCTATGGACGGTGTCCCTGGCACAATGGGAGCACTGGGGGCCCTGAGGAGGACTCCTGTGGACGGTGTCCCTGGCACAATGGGAACACTGGGGGCCCTGAGGAGGACTCCTGTGGACGGTGTCCCTGGCACAATGGGAACACTGGGGGCCCTGAGGACGACTCCTATGGACGATGTCCCTGGCACAATGGGAACACTGGGGGCCCTGATGACGACTCATGTGGACGGTGTCCCTGGCACAATGGGAGCACTGGGGGCCCTGGTGGATGACCCGTGTGGACGGTGTCCCTGCGATTCTTCATGACTAGGAGGGAAATCGTCCTGGTTTCATGTTCTCAGACAGCAGACGATGCCACACGGCTCACACGTCCGGGGAGGAAGGCAGAAATGGCAGAGGAATACGAAGGATGGAAATCTGAAGCCTCAGCAATTAATAACTAAAAAGAGCTGACTGGAATAAGTAATGATGCAACCGAATCAGCTCAAATAGGAAATGCCGAGATAAAACTGCGGTGAACGATCAACTGGGAGGACTAACGAGCGGAGAACATGAGGAACAGGCTGGAGTCCACGAGCAGAGAACATGAGGGACAGGCTGGAGACACACGGGGGGAGAACATGAGGAACAGGCTGGAGACACACGAGGGGAGAGCATGAGGGACAGGCTGGAGTCCACGAGCAGAGAACATGAGGGACAGGCTGGAGTCACACGAGCGGAGAACATGAGGGACAGGCTGGAGTCACACGAGTGGAGAACATGAGGGACAGGCTGGAGTCATACGAGCGGAGAACATGAGGGACAGGCTGGAGTCACACGAGCAGAGAACATGAGGGACAGGCTGGAGTCATACGAGCGGAAAACATGAGGGACAGGCTAGAGTCACATGAGCAGCGAACATGAGGAATAGGCTGGAGTCACACGAGGGGAGAACATGAGGGATAGGCTGGAGTCACACGAGCAGAGAACATGAGGGATAGGCTGGAGTCACACGAGCAGAGAACATGAGGGATAGGCTGGAGTCACACAAGTGGAGAACATGAGGTATAAACTGGAGTCACACAAGTGGAGAACATGAGGAATAGGCTGGAGTCATACGAGTGGAGAACATGAGGGACAGGCTGGAGTCTCAGGAGCAGAGAACATGAGGAATAGGCTGGAGTCACACGAGGGGAGAACATGAGGGACAGGCTGGAGTCTCAGGAGCAGAGAACATGAGGGATAGGCTGGAGTCACACAAGTGGAGAATATGAGGAATAGGCTGGAGTCATACGAGCGGAGAACATGAGGGATAGGCTGGAGTCACACGAGGGGAGAAGATGAGGGTTAGGCTGGAGTCACACAAGTGAAGAACATGAAGGATAGGCTGGAGTCACATGAGCATTAAACATGAGGGATCGGCTGGAGTCACACGAGGGAAGAACATGAGGGACAGGCTGGAGTCACACGAGGGGACAATATGAGGGACAGGCTGGAGTCACACGAGGAGAGAACATGAGGGATAGACTGGAGTCACACGAGCGGAAAACATGAGGGACAGGCTGGAGTTATACGAGCGGAGAACATGAGGGATAGGCTGGAGTCATACGAGCGGAAAACATGAGGAACAGGCTGGAGTCACACAAGTGGAGAACATAAGGGATAGGCTGGAGTCACATGAGGGGAGAACATGAGGGATAGGCTGGAGTCACACGAGGGGAGAACATGAGGGACAGGCTGGAGTCACACGAGCGGAGAACATGAGGGATAGGCTGGAGTCACACGAGCAGAGAACATGAGGGATAGGCTGGAGTCACACGAGGGGAGAAGATGAGGGATAGGCTGGAGTCACATGAACGGAGGACATGAGGGATAGGCTGGAGTCACACGAGGGGAGAAGATGAGGGTTAGGCTGGAGTTACACAAGTGAAGAACATGAAGGATAGGCTGGAGTCACACGAGCAGAGAACATGAGGGATAGGCTGGAGTCACACGAACAGAGAACATGAAGGATAGGCTGGAGTCACATGAGCAGAGAACATGAGGGATAGGCTGGAGTCACACGAGCGGAAAACATGAGGACAGGCTGGAGTCATACGAGCGGAGAACATGAGGGATAGGCTGGAGTCATACGAGCGGAAAACATGAGGAACAGGCTGGAGTCACACAAGTGGAGAACATTAGGGATAGGCTGGAGTCACATGAGGGGAGAACATGAGGGATAGGCTGGAGTCACACGAGGGGAGAACATGAGGGATAGGCTGGAGTCACATGAGGGGAGAACATGAGGGATAGGCTGGAGTCACACGAGGGGAGAACATGAGGGACAGGTTGGAGTCACACGAGGGGAGAACATGAGGGATAGGCTGGAGTCACACGAGCAGAGAACATGAGGGATAGGCTGGAGTCACACGAGGGAAGAACATGAGGGATAGGCTGGAGTCACACGAGGGGAGAAGATGAGGGATAGGCTGGAGTCACATGAACGGAGGACATGAGGGATAGGCTGGAGTCACACGAGGGGAGAAGATGAGGGTTAGGCTGGAGTTACACAAGTGAAGAACATGAAGGATAGGCTGGAGTCACACGAGCAGAGAACATGAGGGATAGGCTGGAGTCACACGAGTAGAGAACATGAAGGATAGGCTGGAGTCACATGAGCAGAGAACATGAGGGATAGGCTGGAGTCACACGAGCGGAAAACATGAGGGATAGGCTGGAGTCACATGAGCAGAGAATATGAGGGATAGGCTGGAGTCACACGAGGGGAGAACATGAGGGATAGGCTGGAGTCACACGAGGGGAGAACATTAGGGACAGGCTGGAGTCACACGAGAGGACAACATAAGGGATAGGCTGGAGTCACGAGCGGAAAACATGAGGGACAGGCTGGAGTCACACGAGCGGAAAACATGAGGGACAGGCTGGAGTCACACGAGCGGAAAACATGAGGGACAGGCTGGAGTCACACGAGCAGAGAACATGAAGAATAGGCTGGAGTCACACGAGGGGAGAACATGAGGAATAGGCTTGAGTCTCAGGAGCAGAGAACATGAGGGACAGGCTGGAGTCACACGAGCAGAGAACATGAAGAATAGGCTGGAGTCACACGAGGGGAGAACATGAGGGATAGGCTTGAGTCTCAGGAGCAGAGAACATGAGGGATAGGCTGGAGTCACACGAGTGGAGAACATGACGGATAGGCTGGAGTCACACGAGGGGACCACATAAGGGATAGGCTGGAGTCACACGAGGGGACAACATGAGGGACAGGCTGGAGTCTCATGAGCAGAGAACATGAGGGATAGGCTGGATTCACACGAGGGGACAACATGAGGGATAGGCTGGAGTCACACGAGGGGAGAACATGAGGGATAGGCTGGAGTCACACGAGCGGAGAACATGAGGGATAGGCTGGAGTCACACGAGCGGAGAACATGAGGGATAGGCTGGAGTCACACGAGGGGAGAACATGAGGGATAGGCTGGAGTCACACGAGGGGAGAACATGAGGGATAGGCTGGAGTCAAACGAGGGGAGAACATGAGGGACAGGCTGGAGTCACACAAGTGAACATGAGAGATAGGCTGGAGTCCCAGGAGGGGAGAACATGAGGGATAGGCTGGAGCCACATGAGCGGAGAACATGAGGGATAGGCTGGAGTCACACGAGGGGAGAACATAAGGGATAGGCTGGAGTCACACGAGGGGACAACATGAGGGATAGGCTGAAGTCACACGAGGGGAGAACATGAGGGATAGGCTGGAGTCAAACGAGGGGAGAACATGAGGGACAGGCTGGAGTCACACAAGTGAACATGAGGGATAGGCTGGAGTCACACGAGTGGACAACATGAGGGATAGGCTTGAGTCTCAGGAGCAGAGAACATGAAGAATAGGCTGGAGTCACACGAGCGGAGAACATGAGGGATAGGCTGGAGTCACACTAGGGGAGAACATGAGGGATAGGCTGGAGTCACACGAGCGGAAAACATGAGGGACAGGCTGGAGTCACACGAGCAAAAAACATGAGGGACAGGCTGGAGTCACACGAGTGGAGAACATGAGCGATAGGCTGGAGCCACATGAGCGGAGAACATGAGGGATAGGCTGGAGTCAAACGAGGGGAGAACATAAGGGATAGGCTGGAGTCACACGAGGGGAGAACATGAGGGATAGGCTGGAGTCACACGAGGGGACAACATGAGGGATAGGCTGGAGTCACACGAGGGGAGAACATGAGGGATAGGCTGGAGTCAAACGAGGGGAGAACATGAGGGACAGGCTGGAGTCACACAAGTGAACATGAGGGATAGGCTGGAGTCACACGAGTGGACAACATGAGGGATAGGCTTGAGTCTCAGGAGCAGAGAACATGAGGGATAGGCTGGAGACACAGAAGCAGAGAACATGAGGGATAAGCTGGAGTCACACGAGCCGAGAACATGAGGGATAGGCTGGAGTCACACGAGCGGAAAACATGAGGGATAGGCTGGAGTCACACAAGTGAACATGAGGGATAGGCTGGAGTCCCAGGAGGGGAGAACATGAGGGATAGGCTGGAGTCACACGAGTGGAGAACATGAGCGATAGGCTGGAGCCACATGAGCGGAGAACATGAGGGATAGAGGGGAGAACATAAGGGATAGGCTGGAGTCACACGAGGGGACAACATGAGGGATAGGCTGGAGTCACACGAGGGGAGAACATGAGGGATAGGCTGGAGTCACACTAGGGGAGAACATGAGGGATAGGCTGGAGTCACACGAGCGGAGAACATGAGGGATAGGCTGGAGTCACACGAGCAGAGAACATGAGGGATAGGCTGGAGTCACACGAGCGGAGAACATGAGGGATAGGCTGGAGTCACACAAGTGAACATGAGGGATAGGCTGGAGTCCCAGGAGGGGAGAACATGAGGGATAGGCTGGAGTCACATGAGCGGAGAACATGAGGGATAGGCTGGAGTCACACGAGGGGAGAACATGAGGGACAGGCTAAAGTCTCAGGAGCAGAGAACATGAGGGATAGGCTGGAGTCACACGTGCGGAAAACATGAGGGACAGGCTGGAGTCACACGAGCAGAGAACATGAAGAATAGGCTGGAGTCACACGAGGGGAGAACATGAGGGATAGGCTGGAGTCACACGAGTGGAGAACATGAGGGATAGGCTGGAGTCACACGAGGGGAGAACATGAGGGATAGGCTGGAGTCACACGAGCGGAAAACATGAGGGATATTCTGGAGTCACATGAGCAGAGAATATGAGGGATAGGCTGGAGTCACACGAGGGGAGAACATGAGGGATAGGCTGGAGTCACATGAGCGGAGAACATGAGGGATAGGCTGGAGTCACACGAGGGGAGAACATGAGGGATAGGCTGGAGTCACACAAGTGGAGAACATGAGGGATAGGCTGGAGACACACGAGGGGAGAACATGAGGGATAGGCTTGAGTCTCAGGAGCAGAGAACATGAGGGATAGGCTGGAGTCACACGAGTGGAGAACATGAGGGATAGGCTGGAGCCACACGAGGGGAGAACATGAGGGATAGGCAGGAGTCACACGAGCGGAAAACATGAGGGATAGGCTGGAGTCACATGAGCAGAGAATATGAGGGATAGGCTGGAGTCACACGAGGGGAGAACATGAGGGATAGGCTGGAGTCACAGGAGCGGAGAACATGAGGGATAGGCTGGAGTCACACGAGGGGAGAACATGAGGGATAGGCTGGAGTCACACAAGTGGAGAACATGAGGGATAGGCTGGAGTCACACGAGTGGAGAACATGAGCGATAGGCTGGAGCCACATGAGCGGAGAACATGAGGGATAGGCTGGAGTCACACGAGGGGAGAACATAAGGGATAGGCTGGAGTCACACGAGGGGACAACATGAGGGATAGGCTGGAGTCACACAAGTGAACATGAGGGATAGGCTGGAGTCCCAGGAGGGGAGAACATGAGGGATAGGCTGGAGTCCAAGGAGGGGAGAACATGAGGGATAGGCTGGAGTCACATGAGCGGAGAACATGAGGGATAGGCTGGAGTCACACGAGGGGAGAACATGAGGGACAGGCTGGAGTCTCAGGAGCAGAGAACATGAGGGATAGGCTGGAGTCACACGTGCGGAAAACATGAGGGATAGGCTGGAGTCACACGAGCAGAGAACATGAAGAATAGGCTGGAGTAACACGAGGGGAGAACATGAGGGATAGGGTGGAGTCACACGAGTGGAGAACATGAGGGATAGGCTGGAGTCACACGAGGGGAGAACATGAGGGATAGGCTGGAGTCACACGAGCGGAAAACATGAGGGATAGGCTGGAGTCACATGAGCAGAGAATATGAGGGATAGGCTGGAGTCACACGAGGGGAGAACATGAGGGATAGGCTGGAGTCACACGAGGGGAGAACATGAGGGATAGGCTTGAGTCTCAGGAGCAGAGAACATGAGGGATAGGCTGGAGTCACACGAGTGGAGAACATGAGGGATAGGCTGGAGCCACATGAGCGGAAAACATGAGGGACAGGCTGGAGTCACACGAGGGGAGAACATAAGGGATAGGCTGGAGTCACACGAGGGGACAACATGAGGGATAGGCTGGAGTCACACGAGGGGAGAACATGAGGGATAGGCTGGAGTCAAACGAGGGGAGAACATGAGGGACAGGCTGGAGTCACACAAGTGAACATGAGGGATAGGCTGGAGTCACACGAGTGGACAACATGAGGGATAGGCTTGAGTCTCAGGAGCAGAGAACATGAAGGATAGGCTGGAGACACAGAAGCAGAGAACATGAGGGATAAGCTGGAGTCACACGAGCCGAGAACATGAGGGATAGGCTGGAGTCACACGAGCGGAAAACATGAGGGATAGGCTGGAGTCACACAAGTGAACATGAGGGATAGGCTGGAGTCCCAGGAGGGGAGAACATGAGGGATAGGCTGGAGTCACACGAGTGGAGAACATGAGCGATAGGCTGGAGCCACATGAGCGGAGAACATGAGGGATAGGCTGGAGTCACACTAGGGGAGAACATGAGGGATAGGCTGGAGTCACACCAGCGGAGAACATGAGGGATAGGCTGGAGTCACACGAGCAGAGAACATGAGGGATAGGCTGGAGTCACACGAGCGGAGAACATGAGGGATAGGCTGGAGTCACACAAGTGAACATGAGGGATAGGCTGGAGTCCCAGGAGGGGAGAACATGAGGGATAGGCTGGAGTCACATGAGCGGAGAACATGATGGATAGGCTGGAGTCACACGTGGGGAGAACATGAGGGACAGGCTGAAGTCTCAGGAGCAGAGAACATGAGGGATAGGCTGGAGTCACACGTGCGGAAAACATGAGGGACAGGCTGGAGTCACACGAGCAGAGAACATGAAGAATAGGCTGGAGTCACACGAGGGGACAACATGAAGGATAGGCTGGAGTCACACGAGGGGAGAACATGAGGGATAGGCTGTAGTCACACGAGCGGAAAACATGAGGGATAGGCTGGAGTCACATGAGCAGAGAATATGAGGGATAGGCTGGAGTCACACGAGGGGAGAACATGAGGGATAGGCTGGAGTCACATGAGCGGAGAACATGAGGGATAGGCTGGAGTCTCACGAGGGGAGAACATGAGGGATAGGCTGGAGTCACACAAGTGGAGAACATGAGGGATAGGCTGGAGACACGAGGGGAGAACATGAGGGATAGGCTTGAGTCACACAAGTGGAGAACATGAGGGATAGGCTGGAGTCACACGAGTGGAGAACATGAGGGATAGGCTGGAGTCACACGAGAGGACAACATGAGGGATAGGCTGGAGTCACACGAGCGGAAAACATGAGGGTCAGGCTGGAGTCACACGAGTGGAAAACATGAGGGACAGGCTGGAGTCACACGAGCGGAAAACATGAGGGACAGGCTGGAGTCACATGAGCAGAAAACATGAGGGATAGGCTGGAGTCACATGAGGGGACAACATGAGGGACAGGCTGGAGTCACACGAGGGGACAACATGAGGGACAGGCTGGAGTCTCAGGAGTAGAGAACATGAGGGACAGGCTGGAGTCACATGAGCAGAGAACATGAGGGATAGGCTGGAGTCACACGAGCGGAGAACATGAGGGACAGGCTGGAGTCACACGAGGGGAGAACATGAGGGACAGGCTGGAGTCTCAGGAGCAGAGAACATGAGGGATAGGCTGGAGTCACACGAGCCGAGAACATGAGGGATAGGCTGGAGTCCCAGGAGGGGAGAACATGAGGGATAGGCTGGAGTCACACGAGAGGACAACATGAGGGATAGGCTGGAGTCACACGAGTGAAGAACATGAAGAATAGGCTGGAGTCACACGAGCAGAGAACATGAGGGATAGGCTGGAGTCACACGAGGGGAGAACATGAGGGATAGGCTGGAGTCACACGAGCAGAAAACATGAGGGACAGGCTGGAGTCACACGAGCAGAGAACATGAAGGATAGGCTGGAGTCACATGAGCAGAGAACATGAGGGATAGGCTGGAGTCACACGAGCAGAGAACATGAGGGACAGGCTGGAGTCACATGAGCAGCGAACATGAGGAATAGGCTGGAGTCACACAAGCGGAGAACATGAGGTGAGGGATAGGCTGGAGTCACACGAGCAGAGAACATGAAGGATAGGCTGGAGTCACACGAGGGGAGAACATGAGGGATAGGCTGGAGTCACACAAGTGAAGAACATGAAGGATAGGCTGGAGTCACACGAACAGAGAACATGAAGGATAGGCTGGAGTCACATGAGCAGAGAACATGAGGGATAGGCTGGAGTCACACGAGCGGAAAACATGAGGGATAGGCTGGAATCACACGAGGGGACCACATGAGGGATAGGCTGGAGTCACACGAGGGGAGAACATGAGGGACAGGCTGGAGTCTCAGGAGCAGAGAACATGAGGGATAGGCTGGAGTCACACGAGGGGAGAACATAAGGGATAGGCTGGAGTCACACGAGGGGAGAACATGAGGGATAGGCTGGAGTCACACGAAGGGAGAACATGAGGGATAGGCTGGAGTCACACGAAGGGAGAACATGAGGCATAGGCTGGAGTCACACGAGCAGAGAACATGAGGGATAGGCTGGAGTCACACGAGCAGAGAACATGAGGGATAGGCTGGAGTCACACGAGGGGAGAACATGAGGGATAGGCTGGAGTCACACAAGTGGAGAACATGAAGAATAGGCTGGAGTCATATGAGCGGAAAACATGAGGGACAGGCTGGAGTCACACAAGTGAAGAATATGAAGGATAGGCTGGAGTCACATGAGCAGAGAACATGAGGAATAGGCTGGAGTCCACGAGCAGAGAACATGAGGGATAGGCTGGAGTCACACAAGTGGAGAACATGAGGTATAAACTGGAGTCACACAAGTGGAGAACATGAGGAATAGGCTGGAGTCATACGAGTGGAGAACATGAGGGAAAGGCTGGAGTCTCAGGAGCAGAGAACATGAGGAATAGGCTGGAGTCACACGAGGGGAGAACATGAGGGACAGGCTGGAGTCTCAGGAGCAGAGAACATGAGGGATAGGCTGCAGTCACACAAGTGGAGAACATGAGGGATAGGCTGGAGTCACACGAGGGGAGAAGATGAGGGTTAGGCTGGAGTCACACAAGTGAAGAACATGAAGGATAGGCTGGAGTCACATGAGCATTAAACATGAGGGATCTGCTGGAGTCACACGAGGGAAGAACATGAGGGACAGGCTGGAGTCACACGAGGGGACAACACGAGGGGCAGGCTGGAGTCACACGAGGAGAGAACATGAGGGACAGGCTGGAGTCATACGAGCGGAAAACATGAGGAACAGGCTGGAGTCACACGAGGGGAGAACATGAGGGATAGGCTGGAGTCATACGAGCGGAAAACATGAGGAACAGGCTGGAGTCACACAAGTGGAGAACATGAGGGATAGGCTGGAGTCACATGAGGGGAGAACATGAGGGATAGGCTGGAGTCACACGAGGGGAGAACATGAGGGACAGGCTGGAGTCACACGAGGGGAGAACATGAGGGATAGGCTGGAGTCACATGAGCAGAGAACATGAGGGATAGGCTGGAGTCACACGAGGGGAGAACATGAGGGATAGGTTGGAGTCACACGAGGGGAGAAGATGAGGGATAGGCTGGAGTCACATGAACGGAGGACATGAGGGATAGGCTGGAGTCACAAGAGGGGAGATGAGGGTTAGGCTGGAGTTACTCAAGTGAAGAACATGAAGGATAGGCTGGAGTCACACGAGCAGAGAACATGAGGGATAGGCTGGAGTCACACGAGCGGAAAACATGAGGGATAGGCTGGAGTCACATGAGCAGAGAATATGAGGGATAGGCTGGAGTCACACAAGTGGAGAACATGAGGGATAGGCTGGAGTCACATGAGGGGAGAACATGAGGGATAGGCTGGAGTCACACAAGTGGAGAACATGAGGGATAGGCTGGAGTCACACGAGGGGAGAACATGAGGGATAGGCTGGAGTCACACGAGGGGAGAACATGAGGGATAGGCTGGAGTCACACGAGGGGAGAACATGAGGGATAGGCTGGAGTCACACGAGGGGAGAACATGAGGGATAGGCTGGAGTCACACGAGGGTAGAACATTAGGGACAGGCTGGAGTCACACGAGAGGACAACATAAGGGACAGGCTGGAGTCACATGAGCGGAAAACATGAGGGACAGGCTGGAGTCACACGAGCGGAAAACATGAGGAACAGGCTGGAGTCACACGAGCGGAAAACATGAGGGACAGGCTGGAGTCACACGAGCAGAGAACATGAAGAATAGGCTGGAGTCACACGAGGGGAGAACATGAGGGATAGGCTTGAGTCTCAGGAGCAGAGAACATAAGGGATAGGCTGGAGTCACACGAGTGGAGAACATGACGGATAGGCTGGAGTCACACGAGGGGACTACATGAGGGATAGGCTGGAGTCACACGAGGGGAAAACATGAGGGACAGGCTGGAGTCACACAAGTGAAGAATATGAAGGATAGGCTGGAGTCACATGAGCAGAGAACATGAGGAATAGGCTGGAGTCCACGAGCAGAGAACATGAGGGATAGGCTGGAGTCACACAAGTGGAGAACATGAGGTATAAACTGGAGTCACACAAGTGGAGAACATGAGGAATAGGCTGGAGTCATACGAGTGGAGAACATGAGGGAAAGGCTGGAGTCTCAGGAGCAGAGAACATGAGGAATAGGCTGGAGTCACACGAGGGGAGAACATGAGGGACAGGCTGGAGTCTCAGGAGCAGAGAACATGAGGGATAGGCTGCAGTCACACAAGTGGAGAATATGAGGAATAGGCTGGAGTCATACGAGCGGAGAACATGAGGGATAGGCTGGAGTCACACGAGGGGAGAAGATGAGGGTTAGGCTGGAGTCACACAAGTGAAGAACATGAAGGATAGGCTGGAGTCACATGAGCATTAAACATGAGGGATCTGCTGGAGTCACACGAGGGAAGAACATGAGGGACAGGCTGGAGTCACACGAGGGGACAACATGAGGGGCAGGCTGGAGTCACACGAGGAGAGAACATGAGGGATAGACTGGAGTCACACGAGCGGAAAACATGAGGGACAGGCTGGAGTCATACGAGCGGAGAACATGAGGGATAGGCTGGAGTCATACGAGCGGAAAACATGAGGAACAGGCTGGAGTCACACAAGTGGAGAACATGAGGGATAGGCTGGAGTCACATGAGGGGAGAACATGAGGGATAGGCTGGAGTCACACGAGGGGAGAACATGAGGGACAGGCTGGAGTCACACGAGGGGAGTACATGAGGGATAGGCTGGAGTCACACGAGCAGAGAACATGAGGGATAGGCTGGAGTCACACGAGGGGAGAACATGAGGGATAGGTTGGAGTCACACGAGGGGAGAAGATGAGGGATAGGCTGGAGTCACATGAACGGAGGACATGAGGGATAGGCTGGAGTCACAAGAGGGGAGAAGATGAGGGTTAGGCTGGAGTTACACAAGTGAAGAACATGAAGGATAGGCTGGAGTCACACGAGCAGAGAACATGAGGGATAGGCTGGAGTCACACGAGCAGAGAACATGAAGGATAGGCTGGAGTCACATGAGCAGAGAACATGAGGGATAGGCTGGAGTCACACGAGCGGAAAACATGAGGGATAGGCTGGAGTCACATGAGCAGAGAATATGAGGGATAGGCTGGAGTCACACAAGTGGAGAACATGAGGGATAGGCTGGAGTCACATGAGGGGAGAACATGAGGGATAGGCTGGAGTCACAGAAGTGGAGAACATGAGGGATAGGCTGGAGTCACACGAGGGGAGAACATGAGGGATAGGCTGGAGTCACACGAGGGGAGAACATGAGGGATAGGCTGGAGTCACATGAGCGGAGAACATGAGGGATAGGCTGGAGTCACACGAGGGGAGAACATAGAATAGGCTGGAGTCACACGAGGGTAGAACATTAGGGACAGGCTGGAGTCACACGAGAGGACAACATAAGGGATAGGCTGGAGTCACACGAGCGGAAAACATGAGGGACAGGCTGGAGTCACATGAGCGGAAAACATGAGGGACAGGCTGGAGTCACACGAGCGGAAAACATGAGGAACAGGCTGGAGTCACACGAGCGGAAAACATGAGGGACAGGCTGGAGTCACACGAGCAGAGAACATGAAGAATAGGCTGGAGTCACACGAGGGGAGAACATGAGGGATAGGCTTGAGTCTCAGGAGCAGAGAACATGAGGGATAGGCTGGAGTCACACGAGTGGAGAACATGACGGATAGGCTGGAGTCACACGAGGGGACTACATGAGGGATAGGCTGGAGTCACACGAGGGGAAAACATGAGGGACAGGCTGGAGTCTCATGAGCAGAGAACATGAGGGATAGGCTGGAGTCACACGAGGGGAGAACATAAGGGATAGGCTGGAGTCACACGAGGGGAGAACATGAGGGATAGGCTGGAGTCACACGAGGGGAGAACATGAGGGATAGGCTGGAGTCACACGAGGGGAGAACATGAGGGATAGGCTGGAGTCACACAAGCGGAGAACATGAGGGATAGGCTGGAGTCACACGAGCGGAGAACATGAGTGATAGGCTGGAGTCACACGAGGGGAGAACATGAGGGATAGGCTGGAGTCACACGAGTGGAGAACATGAGCGATAGGCTGGAGTCACATGAGCGGAGAACATGAGGGATAGGCTGGAGTCAAACGAGGGGAGACCATGAGGGACAGGCTGGAGTCACACAAGTGAACATGAGGGATAGGCTGGAGTCACACGAGGGGAGAACATGAGGGACAGGCTGGAGTCTCAGGAGCAGAGAACATGAGGGATAGGCTGGAGTCACACGTGCGGAAAACATGAGGGATAGGCTGGAGTCACACGAGCAGAGAACATGAAGAATAGGCTGGAGTCACACGAGGGGAGAACATGAGGGATAGGGTGGAGTCACACGAGTGGAGAACATGAGGGATAGGCTGGAGTCACACGAGGGGAGAACATGAGGGATAGGCTGGAGTCACACGAGCGGAAAACATGAGGGATAGGCTGGAGTCACATGAGCAGAGAATATGAGGGATAGGCGGGAGTCACACGAGGGGAGAACATGAGGGATAGGCTGGAGTTACATGAGCGGAGAACATGAGGGATAGGCTGGAGTCACACGAGGGGAGAACATGAGGGATAGGCTGGAGTCACACAAGTGGAGAACATGAGGGATAGGCTCGAGTCACACGAGGGGAGAACATGAGGGATAGGCTTGAGTCTCAGGAGCAGAGAACATGAGGGATAGGCTGGAGTCACACGAGTGGAGAACATGAGGGATAGGCTGGAGTCACACGAGCGGAAAACATGAGGGACAGGCTGGAGTCACACGAGCGGAAAACATGAGGGACAGGCTGGAGTCACACGAGCGGAAAACATGAGGGACAGGCTGGAGTCACACGAGTGGAGAACATGAGCGATAGGCTGGAGCCACATGAGCGGAGAACATGAGGGATAGGCTGGAGTCACACGAGGGGAGAACTTAAGGGATAGGCTGGAGTCACACGAGGGGACAACATGAGGGATAGGCTGGAGTCAAACGAGGGGAGAACATGAGGGACAGGCTGGAGTCACACAAGTGAACATGAGGGATAGGCTGGAGTCACACGAGTGGACAACATGAGGGATAGGCTTGAGTCTCAGGAGCAGAGAACATGAGGGATAGGCTGGAGTCACACGAGTGGAGAACATGAGGGATAGGCTGGAGTCACACGAGCGGAAAACATGAGGGACAGGCTGGAGTCACACGAGCGGAAAACATGAGGGACAGGCTGGAGTCACACGAGCGGAAAACATGAGGGACAGGCTGGAGTCACACGAGTGGAGAACATGAGCGATAGGCTGGAGCCACATGAGCGGAGAACATGAGGGATAGGCTGGAGTCACACGAGGGGAGAACATAAGGGATAGGCTGGAGTCACACGAGGGGACAACATGAGGGATAGGCTGGAGTCACACGAGGGGAGAACATGAGGGATAAGCTGGAGTCACACGAGCCGAGAACATGAGGGATAGGCTGGAGTCACACAAGTGAACATGAGGGATAGGCTGGAGTCCCAGGAGGGGAGAACATGAGGGATAGGCTGGAGTCACACGAGTGGAGAACATGAGCGATAGGCTGGAGCCACATGAGCGGAGAACATGAGGGATAGGCTGGAGTCACACGAGGGGAGAACATAAGGGATAGGCTGGAGTCACACGAGGGGACAACATGAGGGATAGGCTGGAGTCACACGAGGGGAGAACATGAGGGATAGGCTGGAGTCACACGAGGGGAGATCATGAGGGATAGGCTGGAGTCACACGAGCGGAAAACATGAGGGATAGGCTGGAGTCACATGAGCAGAGAATATGAGGGATAGGCTGGAGTCATACGAGGGGAGAACATGAGGGATAGGCTGGAGTCACATGAGCGGAGAACATGAGGGATAGGCTGGAGTCACACGAGGGGAGAACATGAGGGATAGGCTGGAGTCACACAAGTGGAGAACATGAGGGATAGGCTTGAGTCTCAGGAGCAGAGAACATGAGGGATAGGCTGGAGTCACACGAGGGGAGAACATGAGGGATAGGCTGGAGTCACAAGAGAGGACAACATGAGGGATAGGCTGGAGTCACACGAGCGGAAAACATGAGGGTCAGGCTGGAGTCACACGAGTGGAAAACATGAGGGACAGGCTGGAGTCACACAAGCGGAAAACATGAGGGACAGGCTGGAGTCACATGAGCAGAAAACATGAGGGATAGGCTGGAGTCACACGAGGGGACAACATGAGGGACAGGCTGGAGTCACACGAGGGGACAACATGAGGGACAGGCTGGAGTCACACGAGCGGAGAACATGAGGGACAGGCTGGAGTCTCAGGAGTAGAGAACATGAGGGACAGGCTGGAGTCACATGAGCAGAGAACATGAGGGATAGGCTGGAGTCACACGAGCGGAGAACATGAGGGACAGGCTGGAGTCACACGAGGGGAGAACATGAGGGACAGGCTGGAGTCTCAGGAGCAGAGAACATGAGGGATAGGCTGGAGTCACACGAGCCGAGAACATGAGGGATAGGCTGGAGTCCCAGGAGGGGAGAACATGAGGGATAGGCTGGAGTCACACGAGAGGACAACATGAGGGATAGGCTGGAGTCACACGAGTGAAGAACATGAAGGATAGGCTGGAGTCACACGAGCAGAGAACATGAGGGATAGGCTGGAGTCACACGAGGGGAGAACATGAGGGATAGGCTGGAGTCACACGAGCAGAAAACATGAGGGACAGGCTGGAGTCACACGAGCAGAGAACATGAAGGATAGGCTGGAGTCACACGAGCAGAGAACATGAGGGACAGGCTGGAGTCATACGAGCGGAAAACATGAGGGACAGGCTAGAGTCACATGAGCAGCGAACATGAGGAATAGGCTGGAGTCACACGAGCGGAGAACATGAGGTGAGGGATAGGCTGGAGTCACACGAGCAGAGAACATGAAGGATAGGCTGGAGTCACACAAGCAGAGAACATGAGGGATAGGCTGGAGTCACACGAGGGGAGAACATGAGGGATAGGCTGGAGTCACACGAGGGGAGAAGATGAGGGTTAGGCTGGAGTCACACAAGTGAAGAACATGAAGGATAGGCTGGAGTCACACGAACAGAGAACATGAAGGATAGGCTGGAGTCACATGAGCAGAGAACATGAGGGATAGGCTGGAGCCACACGAGCGGAAAACATGAGGGATAGGCTGGAGTCACATGAGCAGAGAATATGAGGGATAGGCTGGAGTCACACGAGGGGACCACATGAGGGATAGGCTGGAGTCACACGAGGGGAGAACATGAGGGACAGGCTGGAGTCTCAGGACCAGAGAACATGAGGGATAGGCTGGAGTCACACGAGGGGAGAACATAAGGGATAGGCTGGAGTCACACGAGGGGAGAACATGAGGGATAGGCTGGAGTCACACGAAGGGAGAACATGAGGCATAGGCTGGAGTCACACGAGCAGAGAACATGAGGGATAGGCTGGAGTCACACGAGGGGAGAACATGAGGGACAGGCTGGAGTCTCAGGACCAGAGAACATGAGGGATAGGCTGGAGTCACACGAGGGGAGAACATAAGGGATAGGCTGGAGTCACACGAGGGGAGAACATGAGGGATAGGCTGGAGTCACACGAAGGGAGAACATGAGGCATAGGCTGGAGTCACACGAGCAGAGAACATGAGGGATAGGCTGGAGTCACACGAGCAGAGAACATGAAGAATAGGCTGGAGTCATATGAGCGGAAAACATGAGGGACAGGCTGGAATCATACGAGCGGAAAACATGAGGGTTAGGCTGGAGTCACACAAGTGAAGAATATGAAGGATAGGCTGGAGTCACATGAGCAGAGAACATGAGGAATAGGCTGGAGTCCACGAGCAGAGAACATGAGGGATAGGCTGGAGTCACACAAGTGGAGAACATGAGGTATAAACTGGAGTCACACAAGTGGAGAACATGAGGAATAGGCTGGAGTCATACGAGTGGAGAACATGAGGGAAAGGCTGGAGTCTCAGGAGCAGAGAACATGAGGAATAGGCTGGAGTCACACGAGGGGAGAACATGAGGGACAGGCTGGAGTCTCAGGAGCAGAGAACATGAGGGATAGGCTGCAGTCACACAAGTGGAGAATATGAGGAATAGGCTGGAGTCATACGAGCGGAGAACATGAGGGATAGGCTGGAGTCACACGAGGGGAGAAGATGAGGGTTAGGCTGGAGTCACACAAGTGAAGAACATGAGGGATAGGCTGGAGTCACACGAGGGGAGAACATGAGGGATAGGCTGGAGTCACACGAGGGGAGAACATGAGGGATAGGCTGGAGTCACACGAGCGGAGAACATGAGGGATAGGCTGGAGTCACACGAGCGGAGAACATGAGGGATAGGCTGGAGTCCACGAGCAGAGAACATGAGGGATAGGCTGGAGTCACACAAGTGGAGAACATGAGGTATAAACTGGAGTCACACAAGTGGAGAACATGAGGAATAGGCTGGAGTCAAACGAGTGGAGAACATGAGGGAAAGGCTGGAGTCACACGAGCAGAGAACATGAGGGATAGGCTGGATTCACACGAGCAGAGAACATGAGGGATAGGCTGGAGTCACACGAGCGGAGAACATGAGGGATAGGCTAGAGTCACACAAGTGAACATGAGGGATAGGCTGGAGTCCCAGGAGGGGAGAACATGAGGGATAGGCTGGAGTCACATGAGCGGAGAACATGAGGGATAGGCTGGAGTCACACGAGGGGAGAACATGAGGGACAGGCTGGAGTCTCAGGAGCAGAGAACATGAGGGATAGGCTGGATTCACACGAGCAGAAAACATGAGGGATAGGCTGGAGTCACACGAGCGGAGAACATGAGGGATAGGCTGGAGTCACACAAGTGAACATGAGGGATAGGCTGGAGTCCCAGGAGGGGAGAACATGAGGGATAGGCTGGAGTCACATGAGCGGAGAACATGAGGGATAGGCTGGAGTCAAACGAGGGGAGAACATGAGGGACAGGCTGGAGTCACACAAGTGAACATGAGGGATAGGCTGGAGTCACACGAGAGGACAACATGAGGGATAGGCTTGAGTCTCAGGAGCAGAGAACATGAGGGATAGGCTGGAGTCACAGAAGCAGAGAACATGAGGGATAAGCTGGAGTCACACGAGCCGAGAACATGAGGGATAGGCTGGAGTCACACGAGCGGAAAACATGAGGGATAGGCTGGAGTCACACAAGTGAACATGAGGGATAGGCTGGAGTCCCAGGAGGGGGGAACATGAGGGATAGGCTGGAGTCACACGAGTGGAGAACCCTCCGCTCCGGACCCTTCACGCTCCAGATAGGTGGGCTCCCAGAAGCCAGAACCTCCCCAAATCATAGAATAATACTGTTATGTTCCATTAATAGGCCATAAGATTAGGAGAAGAAGTTACCCGGCTGCTCCTAGCTTCTCCTCACCCGATAACCTACACCAGTGACCCTACTCCCTCACTTCTCCTCCAGTCTCTCCCCGGGTGTCACTACCTATCTAATCAAAATGTTTAACCTCTCTTTCGTCCGGTATATTTCCCTCATCATTCACAAACCCCCATCATAACCCCTCTACTTATAAAACCTTCCCTCTGCCAGAATTGTGCCGCTAACTACAGACCGGTCTCAAATCTCCCCTTTATCTCTGAACGCTTGGTCCACTCTCGGCTAATCCTCCATCTCTCTGGAAACTCTCCTCTTGATCCCAAATCTGGTTTCCACTCTTTACACTCCACCTTAAAGGCCCTCACCAAAGTCTCCAATGATCTATTAACAACAAAATCCAATGGCCACTACTCCCTATTGTTCCTCTTAGATCTCTCAGCCGCTCTTGACACCATGGATCCCCAGCTCCTCCTAACAATGTTCTGCTCTATCAGCCTCGCCTGATTCTCCTCCTATCTCTCTGGCAGCTCAATGTTTCCTTTGCAGGCTCTTGCTCCTGTCCTCTCCCCCTCACCTTTGGGGTTCCTCAGGGCTCAGTCCTAGGCCCCCTATTCTTACTGTCGGGGTTCCTCAGGGCTCAGTCCTAGGCCCCTCCTCTTACTCTCAGGGTTCCTCAGGGCTCAATCCTAGGTCCCCTCCTCGAACTCTCTGGGTTCCTCAGGTTTTGGTCCTAGGCCCCTTCCTCTTCTCGCTCGGGGAGAACATGAGGGATAGGCTGGAGTCACATGAGCGGAGAACATGAGGGATAGGCTGGAGTCACATGAGCGGAGAACATGAGGGATAGGCTGGAGTCAAACGAGGGGAGAACATGAGGGACAGGCTGGAGTCACACAAGTGAACATGAGGGATAGGCTGGAGTCACACGAGAGGACAACATGAGGGATAGGCTTGAGTCACAGAAGCAGAGAACATGAGGGATAAGCTGGAGTCACACGAGCCGAGAACATGAGGGATAGGCTGGAGTCACACGAGCGGAAAACATGAGGGATAGGCTGGAGTCACACAAGTGAACATGAGGGATAGGCTGGAGTCCCAGGAGGGGAGAACATGAGGGATAGGCTGGAGTCACACGAGTGGAGAACATGAGCGATAGGCTGGAGCCACATGAGCGGAGAACATGAGGGATAGGCTGGAGTCACACGAGCGGAAAACATGAGGGACAGGCTGGAGTCATACGAGCGGAGAACATGAGGGATAGGCTGGAGTCACACGAGGGGAGAACATGAGGGATAGGCTGGAGTCACACTAGGGGAGAACATGAGGGATAGGCTGGAGTCACACGAGCGGAGAACATGAAGGATAGGCTGGAGTCACATGAGCAGAGAACATGAGGGATAGGCTGGAGTCACATGAGCGGAGAACATGAGGGATAGGCTGGAGTCACACGAGGGGAGAACATGAGGGATAGGCTGGAGTCACACGAGGGGAGAACATGAGGGACAGGCTGGAGTCACACGAGAGGACAACAGGAGGGATAGGCTGGAGTCACACGAGCGGAAAACATGAGGGACAGGCTGGAGTCACACGAGTGGAAAACATGAGGGACAGGCTGGAGTCACACGAGTGGAAAACATGAGGGACAGGCTGGAGTAACACGAGCGGAAAACATGAGGGACAGGCTGGAGTCACACGAGCGGAAAACATGAGGGACAGGCTGGAGTCACACGAGCGGAAAACATGACGAATAGGCTGGAGTCACACGAGGGGAGAACATGAGGGACAGGCTGGAGTCACACGAGCAGAGAACATGAAGAATAGGCTGGAGTCACACGAGGGGAGAACATGAGGGATAGGCTTGAGTCTCAGGAGCAGAGAACATGAGGGATAGGCTGGAGTCACACGAGTGGAGAACATGAGGGATAGGCTGGAGTCACACGAGGGGACCACATGAGGGATAGGCTGGAGTCACACGAGGGGAGAACATGAGGGATAGGTTAGAGTCACACAAGTGGAGAACATGAGGGATAGGCTGGAGTCACACGAGGGGACAACATGAGGGACAGGCTGGAGTCACATGAGCAGAGAACATGAGGGACAGGCTGGAGTCACGAGCGAAGAACATGAGGGACAGGCTGGAGTCACACAAGTGGAGAACATGAGCGATAGGCTCGAGTCACATGAGCGGAGAACATGAGGGATAGGCTAGAGTCACACGAGGGGAGAACATGAGGGACAGGCTGGAGTCTCAGGAGCAGAGAACATGAGGGATAGGCTGGAGTCACACGAGGGGACAACATGAGGGATAGGCTGGAGTCACACGAGCGGAGAACATGAGGGATAGACTGGAGTCACACGAGGGGAGAACATAAGGGATAGGATGGAGTCACACGAGGGGACAACATGAGGGATAGGCTGGAGTCACAGGAGCAGAGAACATGAGGGATAGGCTGGAGTCACACGAGCGGAGAACATGAGGGATAGGCTGGAGTCACACAAGTGAACATGAGGGATAGGCTGGAGTCCCAGGAGGGGAGAACATGAGGGATAGGCTGGAGTCACACGAGGGGAGAACATGAGGGACAGGCTGGAGTCTCAGGAGCAGAAAACATGAGGGATAAGCTGGAGTCACAGGAGCAGAGAACATGAGGGATAGGCTGGAGTCACACGAGTGGAGAACATGAGGGACAGGCTGGAGTCTCAGGAGAAGAGAACATGAGGGATAGGCTGGAGTCACACGAGGGGAGAACATAAGGGATAGGCTGGAGTCACACGAGGGGAGAACATGAGGGATAGCCTGGAGTCACACGAGCGGAGAACATGAGGGATAGGCTGGAGTCACACGAGCGGAGAATATGAGGGATAGGCTGGAGTCACACGAGCGGAGAACAAGAGGGATAGGCTGGAGTCACACGAGTGAACATGAGTGATAGGCTGGAGTCACACGAGTGAACATGAGGGATAGGCTGGAGTCACACTAGTGAACATGAGGGATAGGCTGGAGTCACACGAGCGGAGAATATGAGGGATAGGCTGGAGTCACACGAGCGGAGAATATGAGGGATAGGCTGGAGTCACACGAGCGGAGAACATGAGGGATAGGCTGGAGTCACACGAGCGGAGAACATGAGGGACAGGCTGGAGTCACACGAGCGGAGAACATGAGGGATAGGCTGGAGTCACACGAGCGGAGAACATGAGGGATAGGCTGGAGTCACACGAGTGAACATGAGGGATAGGCTGGAGTCACACTAGTGAACATGAGGGATAGGCTGGAGTCACAGGAGGGGAGAACATGAGGGTTATTCACAGCTGTGAAGCTTCTTCATTCATCATCTACGATAAGTCGAGATCTGGCTCCATATTGTCAGAGAAGAGTGACTGAGTGGATAACAGGAGGCCGGGCGTCTGCCTCCGCGCTCTCCCCCCGGACAGTGGACACGATGGGGATGGCGATGGCGGGGGTCTCCTTCATTCTATTCATGATATGGCTTTACAGTGAAGCGGCCACCGCACCATGCAACAGGCTGCCGGAGACACAGGGCAGTGATTACTGTGGTTACATATGCGCTCAGTGATTACTGTGGTTAGATATGCACTCAATGATTACTGTGGTTAGATATGTGCTCAGTGATTACTGTGGTTACATATGCGCTCAGTGATATACTGTGGTTACATATGCGCTCAGTGATATACTGTGCTTAGACATGCGCTCAGTGATTACTGTGCTCAGTTATGCGCTCAGTGATTACTGCGGTTAGATATGCGCTCCGTGATTACTGTGGTTACATATGCGCTCAGTGATTACTGTGGTTAGATATGCGCTCAGTGATTACTGTGGTTAGATATGCGCTCAGTGATTACTGTGGTTAGATATGTGCTCAGTGACTACTGTGGTTAGATATGCGCTCAGTGATATACTGTGGTTACATATGCGCTCAGTGATATACTGTGCTTAGACATGCGCTCAGTGATTACCGTGCTCAGTTATGCGCTCAGTGATTACTGTGGTTAGATATGTGCTCAGTGACTACTGTGGTTAGATATGCGCTCAGTGATATACTGTGGTTAGATATGCGCTCAGTGATTACTGTGGTTAGATATGCGCTCAGTGATTACTGTGGTTAGATATGTGCTCAGTGATATACTGTGGTTAGATATGTGCTCAGTGATTACTGTGGTTACATATGTGCTCAGTGACTACTGTGGTTAGATATGTGCTCAGTGATTACTGTGGTTAGATATGTGCTCAGTGATTACTGTGGTTAGATATGTGCTCAGTGACTACTGTGGTTACATATGCGCTCAGTGACTACTGTGGTTACATATGTGCTCAGTGACTACTGTGGTTACATATGCGCTCAGTGATTACTGTGGTTAGATATGTGCTCAGTGACTACTGTGGTTACATATGCGCTCAGTGATTACTGTGGTTACATATGCGCTCAGTGATTACTGTGGTTAGATATGCGCTCAGTGATTACTGTGGTTAGACACGCGCTCAGTGATTACTGTGGTTAGATATGCGTTCAGTGATTACTGTGGTTAGATATGTGCTCAGTGATTACTGTGGTTAGATATGTGCTCAGTGACTACTGTGGTTAGATATGTGCTCAGTGACTACTGTGGTTAGATATGTGCTCAGTGATTACTGTGGTTACATATGTGCTCAGTGACTACTGTGGTTAGATATGTGCTCAGTGATTACTGTGGTTAGATATGTGGTCAGTGATTACTGTGGTTAGATATGCGCTCAGTGATTACTGTGGTTAGATATGTGGTCAGTGATTACTGTGGTTAGATATGTGCTCAGTGATTACTGTGGTTAGATATGTGCTCAGTGATTACTGTGGTTAGATATGCGCTCAGTGACTACTGTGGTTAGATATGTGCTCAGTGACTACTGTGGTTACATATGCGTTCAGTGATTACTGTGGTTAGATATGTGCTCAGTGATTACTGTGGTTAGATATGTGCTCAGTGAGTACTGTGGTTACATATGTGTTCAGTGATTACTGTGGTTAGATATGTGCTCAGTGACTACTGTGGTTAGATATGCGCTCAGTGATTACTGTGGTTACATATGTGCTCAGTGATTACTGTGGTTAGATATGTGCTCAGTGACTACTGTGGTTACATATGCGCTCAGTGACTACTGTGGTTACATATGCGCTCAGTGACTACTGTGGTTACATATGTGCTCAGTGACTACTGTGGTTACATATGTGCTCAGTGACTACTGTGGTTAGATATGCGCTCAGTGATTACTGTGGTTAGATATGTGCTCAGTGATTACTGTGGTTAGATATGTGCTCAGTGATTACTGTGGTTAGATATGTGCTCAGTGATTACTGTGGTTACATATGCGCTCAGTGATTACTGTGGTTAGATATGTGCTCAGTGACTACTGTGGTTACATATGCGCTCAGTGACTACTGTGGTTACATATGTGCTCAGTGACTACTGTGGTTAGATATGCGCTTAGTGATTACTGTGGTTAGATATGTGCTCAGTGATTACTGTGGTTAGATATGTGCTCAGTGATTACTGTGGTTAGATATGTGCTCAGTGACTACTGTGGTTAGATATGCGCTCAGTGACTACTGTGGTTAGATATGCGCTCAGTGATTACTGTGGTTAGATATGTGCTCAGTGATTACTGTGGTTAGATATGTGCTCAGTGATTACTGTGGTTAGATATGCGCTCAGTGACTACTGTGGTTAGATATGTGCTCAGTGATTACTGTGGTTACATATGTGCTCAGTGATTACTGTGGTTAGATATGCGCTCAGTGATTACTGTGGTTAGATATGCGCTCAGTGATTACTGTGGTTAGATATGCGCTCAGTGATTACTGTGGTTACATATGCGCTCAGTGACTACTGTGGTTACATATGTGCTCAGTGATTACTGTGGTTAGATATGCGCTCAGTGACTAGTGTGGTTACATATGCGCTCAGTGATTACTGTGGTTAGATATGCGCTCAGTGATTACTGTGGTTAGATATGCGTTCAGTGATTACTGTGGTTAGATATGTGCTCAGTGATTACTGTGGTTAGATATGTGCTCAGTGATTACTGTGGTTAGATATGCGCTCAGTGACTACTGTGGTTAGATATGTGCTCAGTGACTACTGTGGTTACATATGCGCTCAGTGACTACTGTGGTTACATATGCGCTCAGTGACTACTGTGGTTACATATGCGCTCAGTGATTACTGTGGTTAGATATGTGCTCAGTGACTACTGTGGTTAGATATGCGCTCAGTGACTACTGTGGTTACATATGTGCTCAGTGACTACTGTGGTTACATATGTGCTCAGTGATTACTGTGGTTACATATGTGCTCAGTGACTACTGTGGTTACATATGTGCTCAGTGATTACTGTGGTTAGATATGCGCTCAGTGATTACTGTGGTTACATATGTGCTCAGTGACTACTGTGGTTACATATGTGCTCAGTGATTACTGTGGTTACATATGTGCTCAGTGACTACTGTGGTTACATATGTGCTCAGTGATTACTGTGGTTACATATGTGCTCAGTGACTACTGTGGTTAGATATGTGCTCAGTGATTACTGTGGTTAGATATGCGCTCAGTGATTACTGTGGTTACATATGTGCTCAGTGATTACTGTGGTTACATATGTGCTCAGTGACTACTGTGGTTACATATGTGCTCAGTGATTACTGTGGTTACATATGTGCTCAGTGACTACTGTGGTTACATATGTGCTCAGTGATTACTGTGGTTACATATGTGCTCAGTGACTACTGTGGTTAGATATGCGCTCAGTGATTACTGTGGTTAGATATGCGCTCAGTGATTACTGTGGTTAGATATGTGCTCAGTGATTACTGTGGTTACATATGTGCTCAGTGACTACTGTGGTTAGATATGTGCTCAGTGATTACTGTGGTTACATATGCGCTCAGTGATTACTGTGGTTAGATATGCGCTCAGTGATTACTGTGGTTACATATGTGCTCAGTGATTACTGTGGTTACATATGTGCTCAGTGATTACTGTGGTTACATATGTGCTCAGTGACTACTGTGGTTACATATGTGCTCAGTGACTACTGTGGTTACATATGTGCTCAGTGACTACTGTGGTTAGATATGTGCTCAGTGATTACTGTGGTTAGATATGCGCTCAGTGACTACTGTGGTTAGATATGTGCTCAGTGACTACTGTGGTTAGATATGTGCTCAGTGATTACTGTGGTTAGATATGTGCTCAGTGACTACTGTGGTTAGATATGTGCTCAGTGATTACTGTGGTTAGATATGTGCTCAGTGACTACTGTGGTTAGATATGTGCTCAGTGACTACTGTGGTTACATATGTGCTCAGTGATTACTGTGGTTAGATATGTGCTCAGTGATTACTGTGGTTAGATATGTGCTCAGTGATTACTGTGGTTACATATGTGCTCAGTGATTACTGTGGTTACATATGTGCTCAGTGATTACTGTGGTTACATATGTGCTCAGTGATTACTGTGGTTACATATGTGCTCAGTGATTACTGTGGTTACATATGTGCTCAGTGATTACTGTGGTTACATATGTGCTCAGTGACTACTGTGGTTACATATGTGCTCAGTGACTACTGTGGTTAGATATGTGCTCAGTGACTACTGTGGTTAGATATGTGCTCAGTGATTACTGTGGTTAGATATGTGCTCAGTGACTACTGTGGTTAGATATGTGCTCAGTGACTACTGTGGTTACATATGTGCTCAGTGATTACTGTGGTTAGATATGTGCTCAGTGACTACTGTGGTTAGATATGCGCTCAGTGAGTACTGTGGTTAGATATGTGCTCAGTGATTACTGTGGTTAGATATGTGCTCAGTGATTACTGTGGTTAGATATGCGCTCAGTGATTACTGTGGTTAGATATGTGCTCAGTGATTACTGTGGTTAGATATGTGCTCAGTGACTACTGTGGTTACATATGTGCTCAGTGACTACTGTGGTTAGATATGTGCTCAGTGATTACTGTGGTTACATATGTGCTCAGTGACTACTGTGGTTAGATATGTGCTCAGTGATTACTGTGGTTAGATATGTGCTCAGTGATTACTGTGGTTACATATGTGCTCAGTGATTACTGTGGTTAGATATGTGCTCAGTGACTACTGTGGTTAGATATGTGCTCAGTGATTACTGTGGTTAGATATGTGCTCAGTGACTACTGTGGTTAGATATGTGCTCAGTGATTACTGTGGTTACATATGTGCTCAGTGATTACTGTGGTTAGATATGTGCTCAGTGACTACTGTGGTTACATATGTGCTCAGTGATTACTGTGGTTACATATGTGCTCAGTGACTACTGTGGTTAGATATGTGCTCAGTGATTACTGTGGTTAGATATGTGCTCAGTGATTACTGTGGTTAGATATGCGCTCAGTGATTACTGTGGTTACATATGTGCTCAGTGACTACTGTGGTTAGATATGTGCTCAGTGATTACTGTGGTTAGATATGTGCTCAGTGATTACTGTGGTTAGATATGTGCTCAGTGATTACTGTGGTTACATATGTGCTCAGTGACTACTGTGGTTAGATATGTGCTCAGTGATTATTGTGGTTAGATATGCGCTCAGTGATTACTGTGGTTACATATGTGCTCAGTGATTACTGTGGTTACATATGTGCTCAGTGACTACTGTGGTTACATATGTGCTCAGTGATTACTGTGGTTACATATGTGCTCAGTGACTACTGTGGTTACATATGTGCTCAGTGATTACTGTGGTTACATATGTGCTCAGTGACTACTGTGGTTAGATATGCGCTCAGTGATTACTGTGGTTAGATATGCGCTCAGTGATTACTGTGGTTAGATATGTGCTCAGTGATTACTGTGGTTACATATGTGCTCAGTGACTACTGTGGTTAGATATGTGCTCAGTGATTACTGTGGTTACATATGCGCTCAGTGATTACTGTGGTTAGATATGCGCTCAGTGATTACTGTGGTTACATATGTGCTCAGTGATTACTGTGGTTACATATGTGCTCAGTGATTACTGTGGTTACATATGTGCTCAGTGACTACTGTGGTTACATATGTGCTCAGTGACTACTGTGGTTACATATGTGGTCAGTGACTACTGTGGTTAGATATGTGCTCAGTGATTACTGTGGTTAGATATGCGCTCAGTGACTACTGTGGTTAGATATGCGCTCAGTGACTACTGTGGTTAGATATGTGCTCAGTGATTACTGTGGTTAGATATGTGCTCAGTGACTACTGTGGTTAGATATGTGCTCAGTGATTACTGTGGTTAGATATGTGCTCAGTGACTACTGTGGTTAGATATGTGCTCAGTGATTACTGTGGTTAGATATGTGCTCAGTGATTACTGTGGTTAGATATGTGCTCAGTGATTACTGTGGTTAGATATGTGCTCAGTGACTACTGTGGTTAGATATGTGCTCAGTGATTACTGTGGTTAGATATGTGCTCAGTGATTACTGTGGTTACATATGTGCTCAGTGACTACTGTGGTTAGATATGTGCTCAGTGACTACTGTGGTTAGATATGTGCTCAGTGATTACTGTGGTTAGATATGTGCTCAGTGACTACTGTGGTTAGATATGTGCTCAGTGATTACTGTGGTTAGATATGTGCTCAGTGATTACTGTGGTTACATATGTGCTCAGTGACTACTGTGGTTAGATATGTGCTCAGTGATTACTGTGGTTAGATATGTGCTCAGTGATTACTGTGGTTAGATATGTGCTCAGTGATTACTGTGGTTACATATGTGCTCAGTGACTACTGTGGTTAGATATGCGCTCAGTGACTACTGTGGTTAGATATGTGCTCAGTGATTACTGTGGTTAGATATGTGCTCAGTGATTACTGTGGTTACATATGCGCTCAGTGACTACTGTGGTTACATATGTGCTCAGTGATTACTGTGGTTAGATATGTGCTCAGTGATTACTGTGGTTAGATATGTGCTCAGTGATTACTGTGGTTACATATGTGCTCAGTGACTACTGTGGTTAGATATGCGCTCAGTGACTACTGTGGTTAGATATGTGCTCAGTGATTACTGTGGTTAGATATGTGCTCAGTGATTACTGTGGTTACATATGTGCTCAGTGACTACTGTGGTTAGATATGCGCTCAGTGATTACTGTGGTTAGATATGTGCTCAGTGACTACTGTGGTTAGATATGTGCTCAGTGACTACTGTGGTTACATATGTGCTCAGTGACTACTGTGGTTAGATATGTGCTCAGTGATTACTGTGGTTACATATGTGCTCAGTGATTACTGTGGTTACATATGTGCTCAGTGATTACTGTGGTTAGATATGTGCTCAGTGACTACTGTGGTTAGATATGTGCTCAGTGATTACTGTGGTTAGATATGTGCTCAGTGACTACTGTGGTTACATATGTGCTCAGTGACTACTGTGGTTAGATATGTGCTCAGTGACTACTGTGGTTAGATATGTGCTCAGTGATTACTGTGGTTAGATATGTGCTCAGTGATTACTGTGGTTACATATGTGCTCAGTGATTACTGTGGTTAGATATGTGCTCAGTGATTACTGTGGTTACATATGTGCTCAGTGATTACTGTGGTTACATATGTGCTCAGTGACTACTGTGGTTACATATGTGCTCAGTGACTACTGTGGTTAGATATGTGCTCAGTGATTACTGTGGTTAGATATGTGCTCAGTGATTACTGTGGTTAGATATGTGCTCAGTGATTACTGTGGTTAGATATGTGCTCAGTGATTACTGTGGTTAGATATGTGCTCAGTGATTACTGTGGTTAGATATGTGCTCAGTGACTACTGTGGTTACATATGTGCTCAGTGATTACTGTGGTTACATATGTGCTCAGTGATTACTGTGGTTACATATGTGCTCAGTGACTACTGTGGTTACATATGTGCTCAGTGACTACTGTGGTTACATATGTGCTCAGTGACTACTGTGGTTAGATATGTGCTCAGTGACTACTGTGGTTAGATATGTGCTCAGTGATTACTGTGGTTACATATGTGCTCAGTGACTACTGTGGTTACATATGTGCTCAGTGACTACTGTGGTTAGATATGTGCTCAGTGATTACTGTGGTTACATATGTGCTCAGTGACTACTGTGGTTACATATGTGCTCAGTGACTACTGTGGTTAGATATGTGCTCAGTGATTACTGTGGTTAGATATGTGCTCAGTGACTACTGTGGTTAGATATGTGCTCAGTGATTACTGTGGTTACATATGTGCTCAGTGATTACTGTGGTTAGATATGCGCTCAGTGACTACTGTGGTTACATATGTGCTCAGTGACTACTGTGGTTAGATATGTGCTCAGTGACTACTGTGGTTAGATATGTGCTCAGTGATTACTGTGGTTAGATATGTGCTCAGTGATTACTGTGGTTAGATATGCGCTCAGTGACTACTGTGGTTAGATATGTGCTCAGTGACTACTGTGGTTAGATATGTGCTCAGTGACTACTGTGGTTACATATGTGCTCAGTGATTACTGTGGTTACATATGCGCTCAGTGACTACTGTGGTTACATATGCGCTCAGTGACTACTGTGGTTACATATGTGCTCAGTGATTACTGTGGTTAGATATGTGCTCAGTGATTACTGTGGTTAGATATGTGCTCAGTGATTACTGTGGTTACATATGTGCTCAGTGACTACTGTGGTTAGATATGTGCTCAGTGACTACTGTGGTTAGATATGTGCTCAGTGATTACTGTGGTTAGATATGTGCTCAGTGATTACTGTGGTTAGATATGTGCTCAGTGATTACTGTGGTTAGATATGTGCTCAGTGACTACTGTGGTTACATATGTGCTCAGTGACTACTGTGGTTAGATATGCGCTCAGTGATTACTGTGGTTAGATATGTGCTCAGTGACTACTGTGGTTAGATATGTGCTCAGTGACTACTGTGGTTAGATATGTGCTCAATGGTTACTGTGGTTAGATATGTGCTCAGTGACTACTGTGGTTAGATATGTGCTCAGTGACTACTGTGGTTACATATGCGCTCAGTGATTACTGTGGTTAGATATGCGCTCAGTGATTACTGTGGTTAGATATGTGCTCAGTGATTACTGTGGTTACATATGTGCTCAGTGACTACTGTGGTTAGATATGTGCTCAGTGACTACTGTGGTTAGATATGTGCTCAGTGACTACTGTGGTTAGATATGTGCTCAGTGACTACTGTGGTTACATATGCGCTCAGTGATTACTGTGGTTAGATATGTGCTCAGTGACTACTGTGGTTACATATGTGCTCAGTGATTACTGTGGTTAGATATGTGCTCAATGGTTACTGTGGTTACATATGCGCTCAGTGACTACTGTGGTTACATATGTGCTCAGTGACTACTGTGGTTACATATGCGCTCAGTGACTACTGTGGTTAGATATGTGCTCAGTGATTACTGTGGTTAGATATGTGCTCAGTGACTACTGTGGTTACATATGCGCTCAGTGATTACTGTGGTTACATATGTGCTCAGTGATTACTGTGGTTAGATATGTGCTCAGTGACTACTGTGGTTAGATATGTGCTCAGTGATTACTGTGGTTAGATATGTGCTCAGTGATTACTGTGGTTAGATATGTGCTCAGTGACTACTGTGGTTACATATGCGCTCAGTGATTACTGTGGTTACATATGTGCTCAGTGATTACTGTGGTTAGATATGTGCTCAGTGACTACTGTGGTTAGATATGTGCTCAGTGACTACTGTGGTTAGATATGTGCTCAGTGATTACTGTGGTTAGATATGTGCTCAGTGATTACTGTGGTTAGATATGTGCTCAGTGACTACTGTGGTTAGATATGTGCTCAGTGATTACTGTGGTTAGATATGTGCTCAGTGACTACTGTGGTTAGATATGTGCTCAGTGATTACTGTGGTTAGATATGTGCTCAGTGACTACTGTGGTTAGATATGTGCTCAGTGATTACTGTGGTTACATATGCGCTCAGTGATTACTGTGGTTAGATATGTGCTCAGTGACTACTGTGGTTAGATATGTGCTCAGTGATTACTGTGGTTACATATGTGCTCAGTGACTACTGTGGTTAGATATGTGCTCAGTGATTACTGTGGTTAGATATGTGCTCAGTGACTACTGTGGTTAGATATGTGCTCAGTGATTACTGTGGTTACATATGTGCTCAGTGATTACTGTGGTTACATATGTGCTCAGTGATTACTGTGGTTAGATATGTGCTCAGTGACTACTGTGGTTAGATATGTGCTCAGTGATTACTGTGGTTAGATATGTGCTCAGTGACTACTGTGGTTAGATATGTGCTCAGTGATTACTGTGGTTACATATGTGCTCAGTGATTACTGTGGTTACATATGTGCTCAGTGATTACTGTGGTTAGATATGTGCTCAGTGACTACTGTGGTTACATATGTGCTCAGTGATTACTGTGGTTAGATATGTGCTCAGTGACTACTGTGGTTACATATGTGCTCAGTGACTACTGTGGTTAGATATGCGCTCAGTGATTACTGTGGTTAGATATGCGCTCAGTGACTACTGTGGTTAGATATGTGCTCAGTGACTACTGTGGTTAGATATGTGCTCAGTGATTACTGTGGTTAGATATGCGCTCAGTGATTACTGTGGTTAGATATGTGCTCAGTGACTACTGTGGTTACATATGTGCTCAGTGACTACTGTGGTTAGATATGCGCTCAGTGACTACTGTGGTTAGATATGCGCTCAGTGATTACTGTGGTTAGATATGTGCTCAGTGATTACTGTGGTTAGATATGTGCTCAGTGACTACTGTGGTTACATATGTGCTCAGTGACTACTGTGGTTAGATATGTGCTCAGTGACTACTGTGGTTAGATATGCGCTCAGTGATTACTGTGGTTAGATATGTGCTCAGTGATTACTGTGGTTACATATGTGCTCAGTGATTACTGTGGTTACATATGTGCTCAGTGATTACTGTGGTTAGATATGTGCTCAGTGACTACTGTGGTTAGATATGTGCTCAGTGATTACTGTGGTTAGATATGTGCTCAGTGACTACTGTGGTTAGATATGTGCTCAGTGATTACTGTGGTTACATATGTGCTCAGTGATTACTGTGGTTACATATGTGCTCAGTGATTACTGTGGTTAGATATGTGCTCAGTGACTACTGTGGTTACATATGTGCTCAGTGATTACTGTGGTTAGATATGTGCTCAGTGACTACTGTGGTTACATATGTGCTCAGTGACTACTGTGGTTAGATATGCGCTCAGTGATTACTGTGGTTAGATATGCGCTCAGTGACTACTGTGGTTAGATATGTGCTCAGTGACTACTGTGGTTAGATATGTGCTCAGTGATTACTGTGGTTAGATATGCGCTCAGTGATTACTGTGGTTAGATATGTGCTCAGTGACTACTGTGGTTACATATGTGCTCAGTGACTACTGTGGTTAGATATGCGCTCAGTGACTACTGTGGTTAGATATGCGCTCAGTGATTACTGTGGTTAGATATGTGCTCAGTGATTACTGTGGTTAGATATGTGCTCAGTGACTACTGTGGTTACATATGTGCTCAGTGACTACTGTGGTTAGATATGTGCTCAGTGACTACTGTGGTTAGATATGCGCTCAGTGATTACTGTGGTTAGATATGTGCTCAGTGATTACTGTGGTTAGATATGTGCTCAGTGACTACTGTGGTTACATATGTGCTCAGTGACTACTGTGGTTAGATATGTGCTCAGTGATTACTGTGGTTAGATATGTGCTCAGTGACTACTGTGGTTAGATATGTGCTCAGTGATTACTGTGGTTACATATGCGCTCAGTGATTACTGTGGTTAGATATGTGCTCAGTGACTACTGTGGTTAGATATGCGCTCAGTGATTATGTGGTTAGATATGTGCTCAGTGACTACTGTGGTTACATATGTGCTCAGTGATTACTGTGGTTACATATGTGCTCAGTGACTACTGTGGTTAGATATGTGCTCAGTGACTACTGTGGTTAGATATGTGCTCAGTGATTACTGTGGTTACATATGTGCTCAGTGATTACTGTGGTTACATATGTGCTCAGTGATTACTGTGGTTACATATGTGCTCAGTGACTACTGTGGTTAGATATGTGCTCAGTGATTACTGTGGTTACATATGCGCTCAGTGACTACTGTGGTTAGATATGTGCTCAGTGATTACTGCGGTTAGATATGTGCTCAGTGATTACTGTGGTTACATATGTGCTCAGTGACTACTGTGGTTAGATATGTGCTCAGTGATTACTGTGGTTACATATGCGCTCAGTGACTACTGTGGTTACATATGTGCTCAGTGATTACTGTGGTTACATATGTGCTCAGTGACTACTGTGGTTAGATATGTGCTCAGTGACTACTGTGGTTAGATATGTGCTCAGTGATTACTGTGGTTACATATGTGCTCAGTGATTACTGTGGTTACATATGTGCTCAGTGATTACTGTGGTTACATATGTGCTCAGTGACTACTGTGGTTAGATATGTGCTCAGTGATTACTGTGGTTACATATGCGCTCAGTGACTACTGTGGTTAGATATGTGCTCAGTGATTACTGCGGTTAGATATGTGCTCAGTGATTACTGTGGTTACATATGTGCTCAGTGACTACTGTGGTTAGATATGTGCTCAGTGATTACTGTGGTTACATATGCGCTCAGTGACTACTGTGGTTAGATATGTGCTCAGTGATTACTGTGGTTACATATGCGCTCAGTGACTACTGTGGTTAGATATGTGCTCAGTGACTACTGTGGTTAGATATGTGCTCAGTGATTACTGTGGTTAGATATGTGCTCAGTGACTACTGTGGTTAGATATGTGCTCAGTGATTACTGTGGTTACATATGTGCTCAGTGACTACTGTGGTTAGATATGTGCTCAGTGACTACTGTGGTTAGATATGTGCTCAGTGACTACTGTGGTTAGATATGTGCTCAGTGATTACTGTGGTTAGATATGTGCTCAGTGATTACTGTGGTTAGATATGTGCTCAGTGATTACTGTGGTTAGATATGCGCTCAGTGACTACTGTGGTTAGATATGTGCTCAGTGACTACTGTGGTTAGATATGTGCTCAGTGATTACTGTGGTTAGATATGTGCTCAGTGACTACTGTGGTTAGATATGTGCTCAGTGATTACTGTGGTTACATATGTGCTCAGTGACTACTGTGGTTAGATATGTGCTCAGTGATTACTGTGGTTAGATATGTGCTCAGTGATTACTGTGGTTAGATATGTGCTCAGTGATTACTGTGGTTAGATATGCGCTCAGTGACTACTGTGGTTAGATATGTGCTCAGTGACTACTGTGGTTAGATATGTGCTCAGTGATTACTGTGGTTAGATATGTGCTCAGTGACTACTGTGGTTAGATATGTGCTCAGTGACTACTGTGGTTAGATATGTGCTCAGTGACTACTGTGGTTAGATATGTGCTCAGTGATTACTGTGGTTAGATATGTGCTCAGTGATTACTGTGGTTAGATATGTGCTCAGTGATTACTGTGGTTAGATATGTGCTCAGTGATTACTGTGGTTAGATATGTGCTCAGTGATTACTGTGGTTAGATATGCGCTCAGTGATTACTGTGGTTAGATATGTGCTCAGTGACTACTGTGGTTAGATATGTGCTCAGTGACTACTGTGGTTAGATATGTGCTCAGTGATTACTGTGGTTACATATGTGCTCAGTGATTACTGTGGTTACATATGTGCTCAGTGATTACTGTGGTTACATATGTGCTCAGTGACTACTGTGGTTAGATATGTGCTCAGTGATTACTGTGGTTACATATGTGCTCAGTGATTACTGTGGTTACATATGTGCTCAGTGATTACTGTGGTTACATATGCGCTCAGTGACTACTGTGGTTAGATATGTGCTCAGTGATTACTGCGGTTAGATATGTGCTCAGTGATTACTGTGGTTACATATGTGCTCAGTGACTACTGTGGTTAGATATGTGCTCAGTGATTACTGTGGTTACATATGCGCTCAGTGACTACTGTGGTTAGATATGTGCTCAGTGATTACTGTGGTTAGATATGTGCTCAGTGACTACTGTGGTTAGATATGTGCTCAGTGATTACT